>NW_010557787.1:0-7860 GCF_000687285.1 Phaethon lepturus | reverse complement strand
GTGAGCCCAGTTTTATCCCCTCCCCCCTCCCCCTTTTAACTACAGGATATCCAGATAACCTTCCTGGAAGAATGTGCTTCAATCTTTCAGAGCACAGAGGGTTAATAAAATTAAATCTCTTCTGGAGCTTTGTTGCAGAGATGTTCTCTACGGTTATCACCAACAGTTATACTGCTTACCGCTGCTCCACAAAGACTTACACTCCACCTTCTGCCTACTCATGTAATAGGTGAATGCAATGAACAGTTTATAACAAGTGTACCTCCAGGGATAAACAGAAAGATTATCTTCTAGAACAGGTTAGAGAAATTTAATTACTACAAAATAAAGTTTTGGTGGACAGAAGCAAAAGGAAATTTACATATAAAGTGGAAGTATCTAAATTTTAAGACAGAATAGATGACTCAAAAGCTAAGCATTTCTGTTTTTAAAGCATTTAAATTTTAATTTGAGAACCCTCAGATAACACTGAATGCTATTATCTAAAAAATCCAGGGAAAAATGTATTAAGTATACCTTGTGTTCTGGATTCAACTCATTCTTAAAAAAAACCAAAGAAACCCAAAACACAACAGAATGGACACTCCAGTCCAAGAATGTTAATGAACTGAATGCTGATCTATAGATTCAGAAGTATCAGAATCGTCATTTCAAAGCAAAATTTATAACCCATTTCTTTTTGAGAATTTGTTTTGTTACGACTGGCAGCAGTCCATCACACTCAATGCTTTGCTTATCATATTACCAGGATATATACATGTTCCTTTGCTTAGTCAGAAAGACGTTATCATTGTCTGCTTAGCTCTAAAACACAATTAAACCAAGGTACCTACTGAAGAAGTTTCTTTACAACATAGGAAAATATTTGTTTCCCTTAAACTCATTCAGAAGCTGACAGCATGCCAATACCAGCTGAGCTTTGAAATTTCATGATACATAGTTTCTATTCAAAATATTAAAATGTGCTTTTTCTAAAAATAAATTGGACCAGAAACAGCGATTACTTGCAACATACTTTTCCATATCCCAACTGAGATAACAAGTTTTAGACATGCTGGTCTCAGCAAACTGACTATTTAATTGCCTTTATAGAAATCCTATAATAAAAACATTGTTAAGGCAGCTGTTGGCTAAAACATCAAAGCTCAGCTTGGACTAACATTTCTTCAATTGACTGGCTCAGCTGGGATACACAAAGCATGCAGCGGATAAGGTAAACTTCACTTAATGGCAACCCTTGGTCTAATCAAGTTTATTCTGTCAAGGTAAAAATCAATACACAAGGCATACTGTGCTCCACAATAAACTATTCTGGTTTGGGAGGGTCCTTTTATTAAAAGGTATAATAAAAATTAAGGACTTCATATACTATAAAAGGAGAATAAAGCAATCTTAACTATGCCATATGATATTCTTTTTGTATTCAGAAAAAAAATCCGTATTAGGGAAGCAGGAGAACAATCACACAGCGTTCCCGGCTGCTGTGCATGTCTGAGGGCTCTTTAGTTAAGTGTCCATTTGTTACAGCAGCATGCATGTCTCTGGCCTCAAAACACGTACATGAAGGCTCATAAGCCTTCCATCACTGCACCACAGTGGAACTCTTCCACTGAGAGGAAATGGCACAAAGAATTATACAGATCTGGTCCCCTAATTATAGCTGGGAAAAAACCTCTTACACATCCGTGGATATCTGACCTGACCTGCGTAGTGGGGAACAGATCTGACTCTGAAGATACCAGAACATTACCATAATATTCAGTAAGTTTCACAGTTCTTGCGTTTCTTCGAGTAGATCCTTAGGGAGGAAAAAAAACCCCAACAACCCAGCAAGGCAGCTTAACATCTACTTGTTGTGAGCAGAATACATTTATCTTCAATCTATAAACTTCAGATGTGTTTTATACTGACGACATCCTACCCACTCTCACACCAATGTTACTTCTTATTGTATACAAGAACTGCCTAGCAAAAAAGAGACAGCTGTACCATCAATCCACCCAAGTTGAAATGCAACAGCTTCAGCTGTGAATCACTAGGAATCACAGAATCCTATCGGTTGGAAGTTTGGGTTGGAAGGGACCTTTTAAGGTCATCTAGCCCAAACCCCCTGCAATGAGCAGGGACATCTTCAAGTAGATCAGGTTGCTCAGAGCCACATCCAACCTGACGGTGAATGTTTCCAGCTGAATTCCCATAGTCTCACTGCAGCTCAGTCCTCAAACCACTTTCTTCTTTTCTTTCTTCAGGATAGATTAATTTTACAGATGGGGGAAAAAAAGAACCAATTGACAGTCCCTCCCAAAGCAAACCCCTCATGGTTTGCCACTTCTTCAGAAGAGAATGAGCAGAAAGTCAAACTCTTCACTGCAGTCCTTTCAACAAAGCCAAGCTCTCCCAGGATGGATTGCATATAAATAAATACAGGGCCTACTACAGTAGAGTAAAGAGAGAGCTTCAACCACATCATTTCTTAATCACAGATTCCCAAATGATCATGCAGAAGTCATTTCAACAGCAATGTCAAGGAGAAAACAGGGCACTGGTTTCCATGCATGCAAAGACTCTTATCTGAAGCACGGGAACAAGCAACTCTACACCAGCATCTGCCTCCAATGTGCAACCAGGCAGGACTAGCGGCTGCCCACAGCAAGGCCTCCCGCCTGCCTGACCACGCTCCAGCACATCAGGAAGGACCCAGCCAACTTCGGAGTCTCCACCTCTAGCTCAGTTCTGGCAACAAAGCCCAGAGAGGGCCTGGAAAGGAGCCCCACCGGCAGGCAAGAGATAGGACCACAGACCCAATTTATTGGGGTAAGAATTGTTGTAGGAAAGTAGAGAAAAGAGGTTGTTGGGACACCAGTTTGTGGGAGTTTCATAAAAGAAACTCATGGGTTTGTAACGTGAAACTCATGTTTCCTCTTTTGCTGAGGATGTGGGAGATGAAGAGATGGATGCAGATATTTTCAGGGACTGACTGCCAGAGGGTGGGCAGCTGCTGCCGCCAGTGCTGGCACGCATGGCTGCAAGCTTTACGAATACACCATCACTACAAAACTGATTGTCAGACACACCAACAGAATAAAACAGATTATATATTTCATTTAACTTCTAAGTATAGATCCAGAATCGTTGACAAAAAGGAAAATGTATTTTAGCAGCTATAATACACGCTATTAGAGACAGCCTAAATTGTCGAAACTCCACTTGAATTTGAACCAATAAATGGAGACTCCCTTCACAGGCTGAGCAACATCTTAATGGCTTACAAGACAGATGAACATTACAAAAACGGACTAGGCAGGTCCTTTAAAACCTGTTTTTGATATATCATGAATTACACCAGTTTTCCTTCACTTCTGCAAGTCATCTGTTTCTTTCCCTTCTATACTCTTTCAATCATATCAAATTGCTGGTATGGTAACACTAAATTACAGATTCAACTCTCCACTGTCACCAAACATAAGGAAACAAATACCTTCCCTGCACATTTTTTTAAGCAACAGTACAAATCAGTAAGATTATTATTATTAGAGGGGGAAATGCCAGAGAGGACAGACAGAACCATGAAGAAATTAAACTCATTTCTAATTAATAGGGCTACTTTAGTGGAGGAGGACTCCAGGACAAAACTTCTCAGGAATACTTCTCACAGATTTCTCAGTCCCTAGAACCAATCAAATTAAGGGAATCTTTAATACTAAATGCTAAATCAGATTTGTGACACAAAAATTAAAGTATAAAATGTGGGTAGTTAACCAGTAGACCAGAAGTAGCAATTTATCAAGTAAAATACCTACAGGATCTACAGGCGGCAACAAGTCTTTTTTCTCTTGTTCATCTTCCTCTTCATCTGTGCTATATTCTTCCATTGTTTCTCCACTTGCAAAATGAATAACCCTTCTTGGAATTTTCTTTTTCTTTCCTATGACACCCAGCTCCACATTCTCAAAGCCTCTATCTCCATTTGCAAGTTGCTATAAAGAAGAAAAAAAAAATCATTATCTCAAGTATATGCTTCTGGAACTGGAAAAGTTCTCCCTTAAAAGACTTCATGAGATATTGAAAATATATTAGCTTGATTAGCATATACAATGGGCATTTGCAAGAGCTTGGCTATAGGTAAAAGATAAGACTGAAACATTATTGTTTGCAGATATGTAAAAACAGATCTCTTCACTAAAGATAACAAAAAGGTAAGTGCTTTCACTTCAGCATGGACAGGTGGT
The DNA here is from genome assembly GCF_000687285.1 of Phaethon lepturus. Lineage (NCBI taxonomy): Eukaryota > Metazoa > Chordata > Aves > Phaethontiformes > Phaethontidae > Phaethon > Phaethon lepturus. The sequence goes on along the minus strand of NW_010557787.1, from coordinate 3,631 downwards.
ATTAAAAGCATCTATTCTGAAAGAGCACCATGTTATGCAGGAGTTTCTTAGCGGGACGCTTTTGTTTAAATAATTTGATGAACACATAAATATTAATATTTAAAACTATCATTGGTTTCAGAATGAGTATCTAGTGAAATTAATCAAGTAGTTCATAGGCTGTAGCCACCTCTTTGAAAGCTTAGACAGACACGTCTAGCACAAAAGAGGACTGAATGAAGGATAACTAAGTAGCCAGGCTTAAACTTTAAAAAGATGCATGAAGGAATCTGCCTCTGTGGGCTTTCAACAGCAGTCATGATTAGTGATTTGGTTCCTTTAGCCCAAGGGACCATGCTGAAAGAACAACACTCTGAGTTTTGTGGCTAAGGACATATAAAAAGAGAAGTACAATGTCTGGGTTTTGTTCTTCCAGCTGCTGAATACGACAATGTAGTCTTTGGGTCACAAGCATTAAAAAAATATACTTCTAGTTCAAAGATCAATCAATAATTCTTTAGGCTAGTAACTCCTGCGGCCAGAGAATTTTAGCAACGTTTTGTATTGTATCTATCAAAACAGAGCCTTCACCTTGGAAGAGCTTTTAGGTACTACTGCATGAAATGCATAAAACTGTTCTGAAAACACTTCTGTCATGCAGAGAAGGACACAGAAATCAGGAAATGCCAGCCGCATGTTTTTAAGGTACCATGAAGGTTTTTAAAAATGCACGAGCTCATGCAATTTGAAACCATATCATAAGGAATGAGATGTGTGCACAGAATTCAGGTTGCATAAAAACGGGCACATTCCAATTTTCGACTTCTTGCCTATGCAAACTTAATGCTCTCCACAGATCACAATTCAAAATTATTAATAAAAATACATTATTTTATCACATAGTTGTAAGACATCCCTTAATCACTGCAAGCACAGCAACACTATTCCCATCTCTTATGCTAATTACATAAATTAGCTTTGCAACAAAAACAGGCTCAGTTAGCTGGGAAAGCCAGTGGGAACAGTAGACAGGGGCAGGAGGGGGCTGTGCGGAGCGGAACAGCTTCCTTAATTCCAGGCACAGATTTTTCTCATGCCCATAAGGAAGAGGGAGGGAAAGGTAAAGATCACGTGCCGAGCTCTATAGCGTGGAGAGGCAGTGTACACATTCATCATCTCTCCCAGCCCTCGTACCACCGCTTCGCAAAACTGCAAGTCATCTCAGCTTCCCCTCGCGTTTCTTTAGCTACTGTAGCACATTTCGGGCATTCTCTTGGAGGAGCAGAGCAGAATGAAATGGCAAGTTTTCAATGGGGTAATTCAGCTGAAACGGCATTACATTTTCACACAGAATTACGTTTTCATGTAGAAAGACAAAACTGACTATCTGGGGCCCAGCGCACTCTTTCTGCTGCATATCAGTCCGGGGAACAGAGCAGGAGCAGAACACCAAAGCTACAAAAATACAAATGCTGAAAACAGTGAAGCAACCTAAGTACAGGGAGTGCTCCTTGCCTCCGCTGTAAACGTGGGCGCTGCTCACTGTGGCTCAGTTCTGTATTTTTTGGAGCAAAGAGCACCACAGAATCGGCCTTTTATGAATATTTCACGCTCCTTTATTGACATCATACAATGATGCCATTTTTTATGTTTAGTCACAGTGCTGAAGAGCACTGTTTCTTGCAACACAGCATCACAAATACTACTGTGATTAATAACAGCAACCAACACAAGCTCCTTAGAGCTCTTCTAAAGGCAGTCTCTTCATCTGATTTGGGCTTGTTGAACTCAAATGCTTCAAATACTTTAACTTAGAAAAAAATCGTAGTTAATATTTAAAGTTTAAAAAGCAGGCTTTAATGCCCTGCGCACCCATCCCACATTCCTCTTACACTACCTACAGTAAGCAGCTCCACATAGCTGGTACTGGTACAAAGTTTCAGACAACTGTAGTAACTCAAGACAGTAAGGAGTCATCAAGAATGATGAACCTAGTTCAGAGTCCTAAATCATTAAATAAAGTAATACCTATCAGATGTTGCTTTTGTTACCACCTAGTCAACAAACCTGGATGTGGGTTTTAGTTTTCATTGTAGTATTTGTCCTTTTATTTTTTTAAATGCACAACATCAATAAAAGCCAACTCTCCTAGCTGCAAGCGGGAAGTTCAACATCAGTAAATTTTATTTATCTTTCCAAAACTGTGGCAATGCAGATCTACTCTAGAACTGTCACCTAGATTCACTTTATAGCTTAAATGTTACAGTATCTACTGTTTGAGGCTTTACACGACCTTCCTTTACAACTCAAGAAGTTGTAACAAAGATCAGTCTTCTAGGCCATGGCTTTAGGTCAGGTTGCCACCTCATTTTTTTTTCCACTGGCCTGTCCCTCTCCAGCATATTATATGGGTCTGGAAAAAACTCAGCATTTGTCTTAACTTCATGCCATAAAAGTATTTACTTTGCCTTCTATTCCGGCAACTATTGGACACAAAAGCCAGTCACCCTTGGGCTTTTGCCACACTAGCTAACACTCTTAAGGTACTCAGTGACCACTGTAAAGCAGCTTCCTTTTTCTTTTAAATGCCCTCTTAGAGTTTTTCTTGGCTTTATGGCACCCTTGCAAACCTCACCTGGCAGGAAGCCAGCATCTGAAACTGCTGCTCCTTGTTTACACCCACTCTCTTATCTCACCCTTCAGCGAGAGCAGGGCACATTTTGACAGTGTTGTACAATAGCCAGCACAATGGCATTTCAGTCCACATCCAAAATGCCAAAATAAATAAACTACAATTAAGGATGAGGTGTTCCAGGACACCTACAGGTAAGCTAGGAAAGCTCGCACAACTAATATTAGGTGATGCAATAACATAGTTTCATCAAGGAACGGAAGAAGAAAAGCAAGAAATAATACAGAGAGCAGCCTACACACTTTGGAATATTTTAATCTGTTGGACTCCAGTATCCTTACAAGAGCTTATGACCCAGAATGCCAAAGTCTGTGATGTCCACTCTTCCTCAGAAAAATTAGTAATTCAATTTGCACAGATCTACTGACCTGACAGTGCTAGTTACTAGAAGGCTGGTCATAGTTGATGAGAAATATTCCTACCCATGCTATCTTGCCTGCCTTACTGATTTCATTTGTGCTACTTTTTTTGGCTAGGGTTGGGGGGGGGGCGGGGGGAGTAGTTTGGTTTTAGGTTTGTTTTTTTTTTCATACTGCTCGATTTTCCACCCTTGTGTTTCAACTGAAATTAAACAGTACGAGTCTTTCTGAAACAGGAGATCAGAAAATAACAGAGGATGACTGTGACAAAAGACAGAATAACAAGCTGTTATTATAATAGCATATTAATAATCAGAATAACAAGCCTTGGAAAGGCACCACACTCGGTGAAGGTGCAGTGCACAGACCACCGAGGCTGAAGCTGCGGCCACTGCGAGGGACAAGCTGTAGAAGGGGTAGGTGAGCTCCCAGGTCACAGCCTAATTAAGAGCTGGTGTCCCTGACCGTCTCCACCGCCTTCGCGAACTTGACCGCGCGGAGGGAAGTGGAAACCTGTCTCAATTTAAAATTTATCAGGCTCGTTTGTAAGAGGCATTATCTACCGGTAATCAGGAGACACCCGAGACACGCCTGCCCGCCG
>NW_010557786.1:261-9664 GCF_000687285.1 Phaethon lepturus | reverse complement strand
CTGCTACCAAAACCTGGCCACGCAAACCCAACACACCAGGGCTTTTCAAACTTCTCTCTCTCTCTTCTTCACTGGACAAACCGTGCAACCTCAACAACATGCTTGCAGCGGAGTTTATACACATATGGGTATTATCGCTCTGCGTTCGCAGTAATTTATACTAGGCCACTTACCACAGGATTTCAAACCACATAGGGCTCACCACTGTTGACTTGTGCCAGAAACCTTCACACGTGAAAGCAGAATTCATGGCAAATAAACTAGTAGAAACTGTATTAACAACTCTATGACCTGTCCTAATAGCAGTCATACAGAAAGCCATTAACTCCCAGAAAACAAAGAGCCCTAGAGATTTCTGTTAACAGTCTAAGAGGGTTGGAGAGCGCCAAAACTGAAGAGTTTGCTGAAAAGCTCACTTGAGTATGTGCTCAATGCTTTACTGAAGCTGTTTCGCTGGCTACTGGGCGTTCAGGTGGCCGGTGGCTGTTGTGCACGGCTCGCTGTGCGTGGGTATGGGAGAGAATTACAGTGGGTACTCTGGAGAGTCCTCCTGGAGTTCATATCACTTATACGATCACCCAGCGTTGCCACAAAATGTATCTAAAGGATTCCCACATGCTATTCCTATGTCTCATTTATTTCAGAAATATTTAAATGTCTTGCTAGTTTGGCCCTTAAACTTTTAGAAGAAAGCAAGCTGTCTGTCCTTTGCAAAGATGTAAATAAAGGTGAAGCTAGAAGGTAACAGACTGGACAGAGTGGATTTCGGGGGGGGCTACAATCCTGCACGTTGCTGAATCCATTACCCACAGCATCAGTCTGCTCATCATGATGCACTTACCTACTGTTTCACACTCGCAATGCTACAAAGAACTGAGCCAGTGCTCATTACAGACAGCTACACTGGAGGCCTAATTGCAAAGTACATCACTGATTACATTAGAGAGGGGTGTAATGACTGATTGGCCGTGCGTGCAGAGTGGAACTGGCATACTTTTAGCATCTGCATGATCCCTACCTCATTTACAAAGCTCTAGTTACTGTAGACAGGCCTCACATACGCCACCTTCACATAGTCCAGTCAGGGACATCTTGTTGCCTGCCTGTTAAAAACTGATCATTTTATAGTAGCAGTTTTGATTAATTAATTTCCTTTTTCATAAATGGAGCACATATCCTTTTTCTGTGGTGGAAAACCTAGTTCTATTACAGCTTACAGATGTGTTTTGAAAATTATTCCTGCTAGGAAAACTCTGCATGCACATTCCCTAGTGCCCGGTGATCCCCCAAACAGCAAAGTGCTCCTTGGCTTATTGCTTCGAAGCGGAAATCTTTCTTTAGATGTTAAACTTGATGACTTCCCAAAAGTGAAGTTAAATACAGATGTGAAGCCAAAGGAATCACGGAATGGTTAACTTTTGGAGAAGAGACAATTTCTCTTCCTGCTCCACACCACCATTCAGAGCTTTAAATGAAGAGTAATCCAAATGGAAAAGCATGGAAACCTGCTTATGACAGATGCTAATGATTCATTATGGCTCTCCCTGCAATGCAACCCACGGCTTCAAGAATAAATGGCACTGTTGTGATTCTGTAGCAGCAACTTCACCAAACAACCCTACCAGGCAGGGAAACCAGCCACAGATGGGCTGATGCTTGTGTTTTAAGGCGCTCAGCTCCAAACTCAGTCACTTACCACTGCTTCCAGAATCCGAGGTCCTCAGTAGCACTGCTCTTGTTGGGCTAGTGTTTACCAAGAGCTGTCTAATGGGTTCAAAATTGACTTTGGGGTTAAATTCAGAAAAAAAAATATGTGTAAAAGGAGAGTTTTGTTTGTGTAAAATGAGCAGAAGTCTGGTCAGAATCTGCCTCTGCATCTCTCACTATGTGTGCATGGATGTATGGATGCAGGGAGGCAGAGGAAATATGTAAGAAGTCATAAAAGCTCCTAGATAATGCCTCTAAAGTATTTCTAAGCCATTGCACAAGTAACAATATACAGAGAGTTAAATTCAGACACAAGGGATCTATTTTACGTGGACAGAAGAATACTCATGCGGAATACTCTCACAAAGAAGCTTCTTTAGGCAAAACAAACAAACAAACACTGGAGTCATTTATCTCCTTGTCCCCTTTTTGTGCTGCAACACAGGAGCTTCACAGTGTTACAGTCCAAAACCGTGGCAGGGGCCTCCCGCTGTCCCTGCCGAGTTCATCTGCAGAGTCTTCAGTCCGTTCAGCTGGTCAGGAGTAGAGGGCCCATTTCATGGGAGGACAAGGTAGGGTCTATGGCAAAGCAGCCTGTGAGACCAGGGTTTTTCCAAGCCATGTAAGAAGCCAGTGGGAATTGCCAAAGCACCAATCTCCAAGCCAAAACAGGAAGGAACACCGTAGATTTCAGTAACAACTATAGTGCTAAAGCCTCTTCTCCAAATACTTTCCTTGCACAAAGGAACTACTCTGTGTTTGCCCAAGTGTTATTTCAGTATGAAATTGGTCTTTAAAAACTGATGAAGTAATCCAGGAGCTAAAAACTTTCTTGATACTGCTGAATAGGACCCATAGCTTTTAGCCCATATTGAACTTGGAAAGGTTGGATTAATCCAACAGGGAGAGGCAGATTCAGCAGCAGAATTAACAGATTGTAACTCCTAGACAAGAAATGGAACCACAGCTTCTCGACAGTGTGAATGCAGCCAGCACCCATCCGTGCCAGACACGCATATGGTCTTTTATTGTGCAGCCCTAACAGCATCCATCTCGCACCAAGAGCATCTTTGGCCTCTGACAGAGAGGAAAGCAAATTGGACACACTCCTCCTAAAACACAACATATTAGTGCCCACTCCCATGTGTAGGGGAAGGGTCCCCTTACAAGCTGCTTAGAACGGCAGCTACATGGCATTGGGATAAAGGAGGGGTTTTCAGGTAGGATTATTGGATTTTGGAGTTTTGGTGGATTTTTATTGTTGCTGCTTCAAAGCAGTTTCTTCTTCCTCTTCCCCTTTGTGAGCGGAGTAGTGTAACTGTCGCTGCCAGGATTCTCCTTGGCTGGGGTTTGCTCTCCTTTGGCATGGGAACAGCCGGGCAAAAGGCTGCACATTGCCTATACTGAAGCTGCACAGGGAATCAAGACAATGTAAGGAGGCTATTAAATCTAGGCCTGCCAAAAAATCTAGGAAGAGCAGGTGGCAATAGGAAGCCAAAGGTCTACACAGAGCTTGGGAAATGGGAGTTGTTCCTGATGAATCTCATTCTTACTGCAGGCAAATCTTCTCTTTGAACTCCAAGCAAACATTTTTAAATCAACGTAGGAAAGCAAAGACTTGAGTCACAGCTTCTCTCCTTGCACTAAGAACCCTCCTCATCCTCACTACAGCCTGCTCTTTATTTTTGCTTTTTCCTAAAGCAGTAAGGCAGTTATCAGGGACTCTCCTGTACTCTGCCAAGGAGATTTACACATAATAAAATTAGTGTGATGGACTCTTTTCCCTTTTCATCCAAGGAGACATCTTTGAAAACCGATCTTTCAAAAGAACCTACCTTCGAGTTTTTAGAAAGAAAAATATCTAAGCAGCGTTGGGTTACTGAGAAATATTTTCATGTTCAGATAACCAAAAAGTTATTCTGTATTCTCAAATTTCCAGAAGTACTCACTTCTAGGCAGGGATCAATCAGAAGGATTTTTAGATCATTACATAGATTTGAGGAGTCATCTAAGAGCCTTCAAAAAATGTCCTCTCAGTCAGATGCGCAGCAGTGTTAGCATAATACGGTAACTCTCCACAATGATGTTTTATCTCCATACCACTTGGAACAATACAATATTCATAAAAAGCCACTACTGGAATATATTATCTCATCAGCACATGATGATAAGATTAAATTGTTTGGTGTTAGAAGTGATAAGGATTACCATATCAGTGTTTAGCTTGTTGGAATTGTATTACTTAGTGCCACTGACAGTAATCCCATCAAAATTCTGGATAATTTCAAATGATTCAGTAATAATTACCAGATTGTGCTGTAGGCAAAGCGAAATGCTGGAATCTGCACAGCCAGTGCAGCATTTGTACAATGGCTCAGTGTGATGGGATTTATACCTTAAGAAAATTGACCGAGCTGATCCACCTTAATCTTTTCTTTGGGGAACTTACTGCTCCAAATCAGAAGCAAGTAAGAAAACTATTTTAAAAACTAGCTAGCTGCTCTATAGATCCTGCACTAAATTCTGGCCCAGATTTGGGCTCTTTGGGGCAGGGAGTATCCTACTGCTGTCTCTGTTTAGCCACTATTACTGCAGGCTCCCAGGCACTGCGGCAATACAAATAAGTAGCTAGTGATGACAGCATTAGGTGTTTGCACATGCAGTGAGCACTTGAGCACAGAGCATCTCAGTTTAGCTGAACAGACGCAGCTTTTACACACACTGTTTAGGCAGTCACTTTCACAAAATTGACCCAAGAGCTTAACTTTTCTTATTTACCATTATTTGTTTACTATCTTCAGTGTGCTCGGCCTCAGACACACACACATATACACATAAATCCAGTCACTGTCGACCTCAGAGCTTCTGCTGATGGAAAGCCATAGAACAAATGAGTAGATACATAAATGCTCAAAAGACAAGAGATGGTGCGAACAGACTTATATATCCCTATTTTAACCCCAGTAATAACTACAATTTGGATTTCATGGGGAATATGTATGCTAAGGCAACACAGAGGTGTTGTTCTATGAAATGAGAACTGGCAGGCATGCAGAGGATTACAGACAGGAAAGGAGTAGACCTGTTTCCACATGTATTATATGTGTACGTTCTTTCTCACTTTATTCCTTTACGTATAAATTGGTCTCCTGTCCTTACAAAACTCTTATACAGCAAAGGATGATCTAAGATACAGAACTGGTGTCATGCACTGAAGAGTCAAATCTTTCCTGCCAGCTACCCAAGGTAGCCACGTGGCCACGGTGCCTTCTCTTGATCTCATTTATCTTTTGTCACCGCTTAGTATGCTCTATCTAAATTTAGAAGGCAATTCTGCAGTCCTTGCATGGAATAATACTTGTTCTGACCAATAGTCTCAAAACCCACAAGCAGGAATTGTAGAATCACAGAAACACAGAACTGGAAGAGGCCTCAGGAGGTTATGCAGTCCTTCCCCCTGCCCTCTGATCAGAACTGCCTTTCTGGGCTGATACTCAGCCAGCCACAGATCTCCCATGTTAGATCTTTACCACTTCCCCAGCAATCTATCCCACTATGCTTCCCTATCCCTACCTGATAATGTTTTCCTTAAAATGGAACATTTATCTCCCCTGATTAAAATCAAGTCTATTGCCTTTTCTCCTCTCCACCTCAAAACAAGCAGATTATCACCCTTCGTCACTTCTTTAGACTAAAAAAAAAAAAAATCGCAGTTCTTTAACTTTCCTCGTTCATCTTCTCATTATTTTTGTTGACTTCCTCTAGATCTTCTCCAGTTGGCTTGTATCTTCTAGTGTAGTGCCCCAACAGCAGTCCTGCTGATGCCTTACTATTGGTGAGCTGAGTGGAGGACTGCGGTGTGTCGGAGAGGCTACCCTCTGTCCGTGCCCTCAGGCAGGGTGCTTCCCTTTTCACAACACCACGGCACTGTTGACTCATGCTCAGCTTGTGACATCCCAGATGATTTTCTGCTCTATCTGCTATTTAGCAAGCTGTTCTCTGTCTTGTCTTTCTGCAATTAATTATTCCTGTCTAAATGCTTTATCTTGCATCAGTCTCTATTTCTCCTAATTTTCTCCTGGGCTGTATTTCTAATTTGTCAAGATAATTTTGAATTCTAAGCTTGTCCTCTAACATTTCAGCAGTGCTTACAAATGTTACAAGGATGCTTTCCATTCCGTCATCCAGGTAACTAATAAACGTACAGGACCAAGGACAAACTAAAGGTTTGATTCTGTAGCTTTTACATTAAGCAATATTCTCTGATAACTTTACATCTAAGGAGTTATTCACTCAGATAAATACAAATCAACTTGAGCCAAGACTGAGAAATGAGGTCCTTAGAGTATAGACGTATTAGTAACACAGATTGTCACAGGTACTTGTCCCAGCAGGAGGGTAATAAACAAGAATGTACAGTTAAAGCCCATTTGGAAAGAAGATTGGGCGGCTACAGTAATTTTCATGCCACTAATTTTCTATTGGCCATGGCAGTTACATTCACCCCAGGAAACCCACTATAATCTGTCACAATATATGCCTTATGCTTTGGGATTTAGAACATTTTGAAATACTTTTTCATAATTTTTCAAAATCCTATGCACAGATATAAATATACAGATACATCTGATTTCCTTGGTTTCTTGTTTTCACTGTTACTCAGCAAGACTTCTACATAAACGAAGTTGAATACACATGAACATTTTACTATTAGATACTTCAGGCATCAAAGTAATTCGGATCTGTAGGGTCACAGAAAATCTGAGGGCTGTTTTTTTGAACTAGAATATAAAAAATGTTATACCAGATTTCAGACTAAGTCCAGTCAAGCACAACTTCTAATACTGAGTAACACTGCATACTTTGCGAGACAGAGCAAGAGATATATTAATGGGTGGGTGCTTCTTCCTCCAACACCCTCCCGGATCTACCGATGGCTTAAGAATTTTCTGAGTTAGCTTCCCCTCACACATCTTTTTTTTTTCTTTGGCTTCTGGGTCATCACATGTGCAAGCTTCTACTTGACGAATTTCAGCTACTATTATTTCAACTAATTCCAGAATTTCTTAAACTGAAATGGATAGCATAAAACCCCTGGAATATCAAATTGCATGTAGTGCCAGGGCTCTACTGATTTTCATCTCCTAATGCCAATATGCACCCATCAGCGATTTGGCCTGAAACGTTTTTGAAAGATTTGTCAGAAACTATCACATGAAAACTAAAAGGGCAGAAGAAATGACTATAAAATGAAATTATTCAGTTTTCCACAGGGACAATGGAAAAAAGGACAGGTTTTAAAGGATTAGAATAAATCAGCTACTGCAATCAAATCAGCAAATGCTGCGAAATTGAAAGATGATTGCCAGTGCTGCAACCAGAAGCCACGCAAGGTCAAAATTTTAATGAAGTTCCACTGAAAATGCGTAAGCAGTAATTGCATGACCGAACTGAAAATCTGAGAAACAAGGTTAAACGTGAAATAAGATGGAAGTTACAGTTAAAATTGCTGAAACATTAGCTCAAACATTCCTGAACTGCTCATCAGAGAAAAAGGTATTATAACACACTTTCCATAGAGAAAAAGGTATTATAACACATTTTCCACACTGGGGCAAATTTTCTCAGCTCAGTTCTTGAGTGACAAAAGATAAAAGACATGCATATCAAGCAGTATGTATATGTACGGAGAGCAGGAAGGGACAATGCCCCACTTCTACCTCGAGTCCTTTTATCTCTCATGAATTTGTATGTGCTTGGCCTTTTTATTTTAAGTTTACAGCCTCCGCTGCCCCAATACAAATATGCTGAGTGTGCGACACACAGTTTATTTCCCTTCCTGTAATTTATACGTTCTACTCTGAAGCTTTGCATGTGCAGAATATTAGACGTGTTAAATTGCAAGCACTGAGGCCACTTGTATCTGTGTCTGCTGAAATGGAAAGAACAGCAAATACTGTCTCATTTGAAAATTCATTTTATCTCACCATTCCTTTTGTAAGCATTTCCTTCAGCGGAGTGATTCCTCCCATGCCAATTGTCTCATTTTTCTGAGAGGAACAAAAATGGATAAATAGACACTGACCCCTTTCATTGCAACAGTGTGTTAAAGAAATTCTGTAAGTTATGGGACATATACATAACCTAATCAAAACTCAAAGGCATACCAAAACATTCACGAGCACTTTATTTGTACAGATATGGAAAGTACAGACTCATATGGAGCTTGTAAAAACATAAAAACTACATTCTATTAGGTAGTCTGGCCATTTTTTTGGTACCATGCCTATTGTACTGTATGCTGAGAGAATCAGTATCAATCATTTTGGTGATATTTTACAATAGTTCTTGGTGAAAGGAAGATGGAAAAAGACATGGATACAGAACAAGGAATCAGGAAATCTGAGATGTTTTTTTTTTTCCCTGTGCTGCTTTGCTCATGACATAACCAGAGACTTTGATTTCAGTGACTCAGTTTTCTCACCCTTACAATGAGGATAACACATCTGAATGTCTCTCCGTGGAATGGTGAAATTTAATTTCAGCATGTGTATAAAGCACATTGAGACTGCTAAGTGGTAAGTGCTATGTAAATGCAAGATATTATTACTACACATTATAAACATAAACTTGGGAAATTTGGCACAGAATGTTTAAGGTTTTTTCCCCTTTAGCTGCCCTTCTGTTTTAAATAATAATAATAATAATTGGCATTCTATTAACAGTGAGAGGAAACAACAGACAAAGGATTCTCTGTACGCACACACTAAAGTGGGGAAAGCCAATATAACAAACAAGAAACAAAGAACAGGGCAAGCCTGTGGTCTGAATATTCAAGTTAAAATGGAGCCCTGCTCTGAATTTTTGTAAGGTTCCCTTTTACTCTCTTGAAATGCTACATGATTTTACTGTTACTTTTTTTGCATTCTTCCCATTTATGGGATAACTCTTTGGCCCACTGACAGGTGAACATTCTGTTTATGATTTCAAAGGGAGTTTTCTGCACAAGGCCCAAAGAACCTACCCTTTAATACAGCCACGGATGCTGTGTTATCCTCACTCCTCCCAGAGCACAAAACAAGATGCAAAATGAGAAGAGACTATTCCAGAACTCATCGATAACCAAGCAGGCAACAAAATAACAACTAGGTGACAAATTCAAGTTAACCAGAACAATATCTGGGAATTCAGTCAATGGGGTTTGAGTAATTTCTTTCCTGACTGGCAGGACCACCTCACCTTCACCCCACTCTTCTTTTGGAGACATGTACAAAACCAGTGGTGCTTGAAACACAGGACTCAACACCCAGCCCTGTTGCAAGCCAGCGAGCACTCAGTCGTGCAGCGGGTGCAACCCAACTCATACATTTGGGGCTGTTTTCTTTTGAATCCAGTGAACCTGAATTTCCACAGGACTGATAAATCGTGGGATGTACTTCACTTTCAGACCTCAGGCCACTCAAGCCTAGCAAATTGTCAGCAGCATTGGCAGCTACAACCCATGCGAGCTCGTCCAGCGGTGTGTTTTCCATTGCTCCAGGCCAACACTGCATTTGCTACAGCAAGGTAACTCTGCCGAACAATCTCCAGCTCTCATCCGTCCAAGTTGAGACTAAAACTTGGTGCACTGTCTGAAAATTTATCCCGCTTCCCCTTCGCTTGAGTCTCTTTGTTGGAAAAGTGAGTTTACAGACGA
>NW_010557786.1:0-246 GCF_000687285.1 Phaethon lepturus | reverse complement strand
CGAGCCGTTTATAACGGTTTATTACCCCGGACAGCTGGCCGAGAGGGCTCACTCTTTGAGAGCTCCCTATCGGAAGGCGATTCATCGTCGTTAATGGCGGGATAACTTTTGCAGTTGCTGTGGGGCCATAAACCATGCCCCACGTGCCAGCCTGTGGGGTGGTTGTCACCGGCTGCCTCGAGCGCAGGCCGTGGCGGCAAGGCGGGCCGCGTCCCGCTCTGAGGCGGCCTGGGGTGCTGGGCCGCC
>NW_010557785.1:13473-32736 GCF_000687285.1 Phaethon lepturus | reverse complement strand
GGGCTTGGCAGCCCGGTGCAACGCGGAGAGGGAGCTCCCTGCTCCTCTGCAGGCAGAGCTGAAACAGGCCGGCTGGGCAAAGGCGTGCTGGGGCGCTGGGGCCTGTCGGTGCTTGTCCTCGTTGCAGACAGAGGAGGCCAGGGACTCGGTCCATCCGCAGCTGGTGTGGCGTTGAGATTCTACCAGTGGTGCGAGCCTGGGGAGCCACCTTCAGGCACCCAGGGCCTTCAGGCACCCTGTTTTGCTGTGATAATGGCTGGGGGGCCAGCACTCTGCCAAACCGATCCTGTGCCATGGGGTCATGGGAAAATTCATAGAATCACAGAATCATTAAACTTGGAAAAGACCTTTAAGATCATCAAGTTCAACCATCAACCCAACACCACCGTGCCCACTAAGCCATATCCTGAAGTGCCACGTCTACACGTTTTTTGAATACTCCCAGTGATGGTGACATCCCCTTGAAGCTGCTCTAGCGGACAATGGGGTGGACCCAGAGCTGGGTAGCATGCTGTGGCTACCAAAAAGCAGTGGTGGGTGCTGGCGTGCCATCAGCATCCTTCTCCCTCAGCTCTGTGGAGGCAGGAGCAGTGCAGCATGGTACATCCCCTCCAAAAAGCCTGCCTTTCCCGGAAAGCACCCCATTTCCCCGCGGGAAGTATCGTTCTGAGCCAGCGGCCACCCTCCTGCCTGCAAAAGGGCCAGCCTGCTCATGGCATGGCCGGACATCCTCACCTGCTTCTGCTTCTGGGAATAGCACTGAGCGCAGCATCTTGGTTTCACTCTGAGGGGTAAAACCATCTGTTCCCCAACCGTGCCGAGACGCAGCCACGCGCTGGGCACAGCCTGACCTTTCTGCAGCAGGAGAGCACCAGTTTTCCAAAGGGGAAATGGTGACTTGATGGGGAGCTGGTCAGCATCCAGGGCCAGTCCCCTGGGCAGCTACAGTCCACCAGCTTTGGTCAGTCATGGTCTTCACTTACGTTGTCTGCTTTCCAGAAGGCTGAGCCCAGCGTTTTCGAGGCGGGCCTGACCCAAACTGCAGCAACCCTGAGATCCCCAAGGGTGGGTATGTGTGTGGAGGGGTAGGGTTTCCTCTGGCAGGGCTGCTCCAGCTCACCCAGTGCCCTGAGCTTCACTGCAGAGCTGTACAGCCACATTTTGTGACTACCCTTGCTTGACTAGGGGCTTATTGTTAGGTTTGAAGGAGAAGGCCTTGGTTCTGGGGACAAGGTTTTACCCCCATTTCCATGGACCTTTTTCTCCAGGGCTGAATGGCACTTCCCTTTGTCCCTCATTCCTGCATCCTGAAGCATGGGGTGTGATGGCTTTTTCAGCATTAGACATTGCTCTTTGGGGAGATACAGTCTTTCTGCAAGTCATCTCCTTCACATGGCAGCTAGCAGCTTTACAGGTGGCGTAGCCCACCTTCTAGTCTTCATCCCAAATCCCTTTATGTGCCCAACAGGCCTGGGGAGCTATGGGAGCAGATGGTCAGAGACACCTGATGGCTGCCGCTGCAGCATCCCACCACTCCATGCAGCTGGATCCAGCCTAACCAAGTCATGGCAGCAACCTGGACTGCCTCTTCCCCTGGCCAAGGATTTGATAACCCTGAAGCCACCCGTCTAGTCCCATTGCATTGAGTGAACCAGTCCCAGCACAGATCCTGACCTTGCTTGGGCCACAATACATGTAGGGCCCAGGAGCAACAGGCTGGCAGTTCCCAGACGACAGAGTTGCTCCAAAGCAAGAAAGGCTGCTGTCGGTTCATCCTCTCTTGCATCTTTGCAAATTCTTTAGCAGTTTGCAGTACCTAAAGATCCTCTCAGTCCAGGCTCAGCTCACAGGGCTTCCCTCGCCGGTCTTGTGAACTTGAGGTATTTCTTCAGGAAGCCTCAGCCTGATAGACATTGCACAGTGCAAGAAGAGATGAAGGTTGGTGTTCAGTGACACCAGATACCTGTAGCACGTCTTGCCCTGGCAGAGGGCTGGCCCAGACATCTGGAGATGAACATCAGTCCTGGGCTCTATGCTCCTTTCTCTCTAAGTCAGCTCCAGGGCTGTGCTTGGAACATCTGAGCAGCAAGGGCAGGGGCATTGGCCTTGGTGGTTCTCCTTGGAGGGTCCCGCCTGGGCCCAGGGAGGTCAACCTGCTACCTTGCCCTCAGGTGTCCCTGCAGGCAAGCAGTAATCCCAAGGCAGAGGGACAGGAAACTGGTAGCTCAGGACATGTGTCTAGGCAATATCGCGCCTGTGTGGGGGGCTCAGGCCTGTTGCCCAGCAAGAGATAGTGATGGTGCCGGTGTGATGGGCTCCCAGCACAGCCAGAGAGCAGGAAGAGACAGGAGCACAAGCAGCAGAAGAGGTCCTGCATGAGCCCCCATCTCCTCCCCAACCCACCAGCCATGTCACAAGGATGCTGCATGGCTCAGTCTACATGGAGGTTGCAGCAAAGCTCAGTAGCGGGTGTTTTGACCAGAGAGATTTCTGGGAGGTGCCAGGTGCCCTCTGTGGCTTCCCTGCCATGTGTAGGGTCCGTGCAGGGCTGGGGGAAGGAAGAGAGCACGTAGCGATGAACTGATGGGGGGTTTGAAGGAAGTCCAACTGAGATACCCTGAGAGATGAAGTAAGTAATAAAACCCTCCAGAAAAACAGTGCTCCGCACCCAGCCAAGCCCACTCCTGGAGTTGCCAAAAAGGCATCCTTGGCTCAGAGGCAGGCAGTAATAAACACTGGTAGAGACTTCACAGGGAGGGAAGGTTTTACCTGTCAAGCAAGTCCCAGAGTACCTTCACCCACCAGCTGGGAGTGTTGAGCACCGTGGGGAGGGGAGGCGGGCAGTCCTCCCACCGCAGCCTTCAGCACAGCAGAATGAGGAGGAGGAGAGGGAGAACAGCAGCTCTGGTTTCTCTGTCTCTACCCAAGACAGGAGAGTGGCTGGGCCATTTGGAGAGAGGACCAACCCCTAGGGAAGGTGGGTGGGCACCTGGGCTAAGCGGGGTAACCTCTTATCATCAGTGGGGAGCCAGGTAGAGAAGTGCCTGAGCACCTTCGCAGTTTTTGTCAGTCTTGTATTTTTGGCCATCCTCCTTGGACTCAACTTTCATGGTTGGAGAAGTGGTCCTATCCACTTGTAGGGCTGGCCCCCAGCCACCCTGCACCACCAGCACTGATGGGTCCTTCTCCCAGCCACTGCTTTGCCTCCTGCACTGCTCATCCCTGCTCATGGGTGCAGGTCCTCCTCGACTTGCTCAACAGGTAAAACCTTCCCTGCCCAGGGCAACTGAATAAAGCACCACATGGGGAAAGGCCCTGTTCTGCTCTCTACTGGTTTTCCTTCCTTTTCCCCCAAATAAACAGGCCGCCACAGAGACAAATGCCTTTGTCTCCGAAGCGGGAAGGACTGTCAGAATGGCATGTCTCCCTGCGTCTCGTCAGGGGCAAGATAAGACCCCGAGGGCCATGGGGAGCCCTGCCACGCAGCACAAGTCCTTGCTGACAGTGCTATTGTTAAGAAGGGGTGCGAGGCGGGGACACGACACACTGGGGTTTTTGCCCCCTGCTTGTTTCTGTCCAGGAAAGTCACGGCTGATGCCTCCTTGCCCAGAAAGACTTCCCTCCCTGAATAGACACTAGCTTGGCACTTGCCAAGGGGTGTGCAGGGAGGCCCCCATTTCTGGACCTCTCCATGTGCCCCTGGGCTGGCAGGCACCCCACGGGGTGCCAAAACTGAGCTCAAACGAAGTGGCCTTCTCTTGGAGCTGCCCAGCACTGAGCTCACGCCACTCCAACCCAACATCTGCACCAAGCAGTGCCCCTTGGGCTGTGCCTTCCGGCAGCTTGATGGTGGCAGAACAGTGAAACAAGCCCAGGTTCTCACCCTGCCTGGGCTGGGGGACACCTTGCCCAGAGCTGGCCTTAGGATTGGTCCTGCAAAGGGCCTGTCCCCCTTCAGGGCAAGTTTACACAACAGCAGACCCTGTAGGGACATTGCTTTCCCTCTACAGTTACCTCCTTATCATGGACTTGTCCTGGGGGCTACTCTCATCTCCCCATCTTCCCTTTAAATGGGAGGAGGTGCATTATATTACAGCTTGAACCTGCCTGACTAAATTTAGCCAGTGCAGAGGCCAGGAGAACCTCCCTGGTTTTCCCTGTTTGCTTTGGTGGGAATGGAAATGACACATCCTGGCTGTTGCCTGCTTCTGGAGCAAATGCCCAAGGGCCTGGAGACTGGTACCTGGAGGCTGGTACCTCTCAGATGTCCAGGGTTTTTGAAGCTAACCCACCCTGCACAAGCAAACTCTTAGGCTGTAGGACTTAAGGCCATGGACCTCTGTGGTGAGTGTGAACAGGCATGAACAAGCTCTCTGGAGCCAGAGGTGCAGGGGACACCACATGAAGCATGTCAGTGTGATCTCCAAAATATTGTCACCAGCCCGGGTTCTGGGGTGAGAGGGGATGTCAGGCAGTTTAGTAACCCTGATGGGTAACCATCATCAGTAGCTGGAAGTGATAAATGCCTCTCTGTACAAGAGGGAGCTTTGCAGACGTCCCACTTCTGCTCCTTGATGCTTCGGTCTTGTCATGCCCACAGGGATGTGCCCAGCACCTTCCCCAGTGCCTTCTGCCCTTCCCTTCCGGGCTGCACCCCCTTGCAACCGTTTACTTTGCTTTTGCCAAGAGAGAAGCCAAACACATTATCTGAGAGCCCTTCTCAGCTCTGGGGGAGTCTCAAGGATCAGCACCCTGGGGCTGAGCACCTGAGGCTGAGCCTCCCACTGGTGCAATGGCCCTTGGCCTCACGGTGTACCTGGTGAACCTGCTGTGGGCTGAACAGACAGCACTGACCTGCCCCACGATGCATGCCCTGCAGACTGGCTACCTATGGGGTATATAGGGTACACCCAAAAATACCTGGCTGGCTGATGGACTCTCCCTTACCTTCTGTACTGGGAGAGAAGAGCAGGCTTCATGCTCATGCACTTGCCAGTGAACGTCCAAACCCCTTCCCCCAGGCTCCTGCTGTGAAAAGTCTAAGCAGAAGCTGATACCATGTCTAACCAACCCCTTGCCCCATCTGTGACCCTACTCCCTACAGAAACATCTCTCAACCAGCAGCGCATGGGCCAGCAACGCTTCGTAAAATCCTCAAAGCTGCCCCACGGAAAGGCCTCTGCGCCCATGCATAGGCAGTCAGTTGGTATGTCAAGGTCTACCCCTCTGGCCAAAGTCAGGAGTTTGTCAGAGCTCAGCCTCAATGTCCATCATAACGAGAGCAAGATTACGATCCCATAGAACAATGCCACGTTGTTTACTTGGGTGCTAAGTGCACCAGCACACTTCCCTCCTTTTTCCCAAGCCACCCAGTTCTGCTGGGATGTGGGCTGGTCATTGGCTTTCTTCCAGAAATATGAGATGGTCTTTTGTTTGGGAAAGGCTGAGGAGCCCAACCCTGGAGCACACGGTGGAAGAGAGGGGGAGTACGTCTGTGCTGCCAGTGCTGGGGGAGTGAGATAGTGCTCCTGACAGAACAGCCTGTATTACCACCCCACCAGCTGCTGTTGTGAACCTGCCCCAGCTCCGGAAGGAACCAAGGAAATCCCAAGTGTGGACCCTATCTTTTGCCACAAGGTGTGGACAGTTGACACCTGGACTGCGCTGCACACCCAAGCCCAACTCTTCCTTCTTGCAGGCAGGCAAAGCCCAGCCTTGGCATCAGTGGGGTCTTCAGTGCCTGCTCTCTGCCCAGGGAGCAGAGCAAGCTGGAGAAGCCAGAGGTGAGGAAGAGCGAGCTCTTGTGTGGGGCATGATGATGGATGGGTGTGTGCTTGCTGTCAGGGTTAGAGATGGCTCTGCAAAGGGCCTACTTGGAGAGATCTACTTGCCAAAATGCCTGAAAGAGTGACACAGCCTCACCACAGCGGTAATGTGCATGCACCCACCAGCCCTGGCAAGGTGGTGGGAACCAACAGCGTTGCAGGGGATGACACATCCCAGCACTTTCCACTGCCTCCAAACCGCGATAGCATCAGAGGGGATCGCCCTGTGCTTTCTCTCCCCAAATAGCATGAGCCTCGGGGAAGGGAGGGTGCCAAGCCCTGCCAAAACACCCTCCCGTTTCAGCAGCCGATCCTGGCGGATAACAGACAGCTTACTAGCAAGAGGGTATTTGTTCCAGCTGGCTGCAGGATGGCAGGCAGCAGCTGCCTAGCAGGGCTCAGGACCGCCTAAACTGTCTGGAGCACCAAGTGAGGGATGGCACATGCAGCTGAAACCGCCGAGGGAGTTTTGGGGAGTCACCAGTCAAGAAGTGGAGGGGAGTCCCAGGCCCTGCTGGCTTTGGGGCCAGGAGGTTGTGTCCCCATTGGGAAATGATAAGCTGTACCACCTGCAGGACCCCAAGAGAGGGCAGGAGCCTGTCCGCCCAAGGCAATCCTCTTTTCTCCAGCTCCTTCTGCCTCGCAGGGCCCCGCTGCCCCTCGGAAAGGCAAAGTTGGATGCCTTGCCGTCCCACGTGCTTTGGAGGCTCTCCAAGCATGAGAGGTGCCCCTAACGCTGGGTCATGGGCTGGCTGCAGACAGACGCGTTTGCCAAAGCAGCTGCAATGGCCCATGCAGGGTACATCTCAGTGAGAAAAACCTGATGTGCTCCAGGCTCCCTGCCAGCCTCACCTCCGGAGCAGCTCTGATGCTGTTTCTGCTGTGTGTGGAGACGAATATCACATCCCACACCCTAGGTACCACTTTGCATGTACAATAAAAAAGGGTGTTTTCAGGTTTCTTTGTCATTCCTGCCAGCAAAGCCTATTCAAGGCAACCCTTTTCTCCAGGATTATCATTCCAGACTGGTTTTTACACACATCACTCGCTGAAAAATGGCATGCGGCTGAGTTTCAGTCTCAAGGGTGTTGCAGGAGAACGTGCCTGTATTCCACGAACACACTTCTCCTGAGCACTGTTTCTTGGAAGAGCTGAAACCAGCATCTGGGTTGCTGTAACATGTTCAAACACGGCATCCACTTACAGTTTGCATATTAAGTACAGCAAACAAACCTCTGCCCAGCGCATCTCAAAAGTCACTTTAACAGACAAGTGTCCAAGACAGGGAATAGGACTCAGCAGGTCATTTCTAGGCTTGAAATAGGCTCAATAAATGGCAGGTTTCTAAGGGTCTGCAAGGACACCAATTTGGGTATTACGGCAGTGCAGAGCCAGTGACCACAATCAGTTGATAGCCTGCAGCTCTCCTCCTCCGGCACATCAGTGCCAAAACATCTGACCCTCCCACGTGGAGCTGCATTTCCTTACCCTTGAACTCCCAGCACTAAACAGTAGCCCAGGAATATTCCTTAGCATCATATTTTAGCACAATATTCCCTTTCTCTCCTGCAGTGGTGGCACTGGGCTTATGTTGCAGGCCCTCTGGAAGTCATTAGCCAATGTCCAGACAAGCAGTGGCAATGTTTTCCCCTCTATAGTCAGCATTTGCTGAGCTTGTAGCTCTGCTTTCGAAACATGTCATTTCTTTAAGGTTGGGTTTGAAGCCTTGCCTGCAGTGGCAGTGACTGCACAGCCTGAACAATGCATGCTGCACCCCAACTCATTTTCACTTCTACCTTTTCCTTTCTTTCTATTTCTTCAACTTGATTTATTTAAAGAAAATTGGAAACTCATGCCACCAGTCAGAAATTGATTTCCCATTTTCTTTAAATAAGAAAAATATTATCAGTTTCAAACTATGTGGCAGAGTTGTATGAGGTCCCTAATTGTACTTTGCCTACAGGAGAACTTAAGCCTTACACCATTCACCTTCCAGCTCTCCCAGCTCTGCTGTCCCCCTCTGGCTCAGCAGCAATTGCCTGACCTGCTGCAAGGCTTTTCTTAACCTGCATTCGCAGCTCTTGGAAATCCTCTACGTGCAGCAACCACCCAGTCCAGGCTGCGTCATTGCGAGCAACCTCTCTGTGTTCAAAACCAGGAATGTGCTTTCCTAAAGCATCAGGCCGCCCTTCCTTGATTTGCCTTTGCTGTGCCACCCTGAGCCAAGCGCCCTTAAACTGGCAAATGGCCTGAAGCCTTCCCGACCAGCCACCGCCTGGCTGGGATTAAAGATCTGCTAACTCCACTGCTCCAGCCTCACAGTCAGGATCCTTCATGTCCAAGTTAATCGAAGGCTTGGCACTTTTTTCTGTGCTGTCAGTATTTCTAGCGCTGTCAAGCAAGGAATCCTGCCTGTCACCCGGGCGGAGGAGCTAACCCAGATGAGTGGGTGGCTTCACACCATTCTCACATGCTAGAAGGGCACTTGAACGGCTTGGGCCGACCATCTCCGCGGGCTGACACAGGCTGATCTGTGCTGCCCGTGGCAGCGACCCAGCACCTGGATCCCTCCCTGCCCTCCCAGCCAGGGCGTTGCGCCCGTCCTGCAGCCACAGGGATACCACCCCGGCTGGCAGACCAGGACGACTCCCTTCCCCGCTGTGGCCGGAGAGGGCTTATACCCCAGAGCGAGATGGAGCCCAATGTGAGCAGCCGGAGGTGCAATGGAGGAGGTGGGGAGCATGGATTTGGGGAGATCCCGGGATGCACTTTGAGGTGTGTCTAACACATCCCAGTGTCATTAGCGTGAGCAGGAGTCATTTCTGCTTCCCCAAGCTGTAATTTCAGGCTTGCCCAGATAAATCACCTTGTCCAGCTACTCTTTGATAATATTTGCAGGATTATCTTCACCACTAGGGAACATATTTCCATACTGATTTAATGAAAGCAGAGTTTCTGTAGTCAGCACGAACCACAGCCTCATAGACGGCTCCTAATCTAGGAAATTGGATGTGGTTGGAAATGTTTCAGCAGGCAAAGCTTGGGAGATCCTGCTGTGGCTCATTCCTGATGTGGCTCATTCCTGATGTGAGGCTCTGTGTCCGCGAGATAGTAAATCTGAGTTTAGCACACCTAATCCTGAATCTAAAATACCACAACCCACATAACAAAGTGGCTGAACAGGTACAAAGACACTCTCCCAGTGGAAAGATGTTGCAAATCACTGAAGGAATAATTGCAGCTGAAACAGGCTTTTGCCAGCTGGAGAGCAATGTATACAGGTGGACTTTGGTCACGTAGTCCACAGGCTTTTCATCCAGGCCCTTTCCCAATCCTCCAAGGTCATGACTTGCAATGCCCTGTCTGTCGCTGCATCCCTCACAAGCAGATTTGGGGGCAGATCTTCCCTCTTTTGCTTCAGACACTTGCTGGGTGGGCTATTTCTCTGGTGGCTGCCAAACCACTTTGGTTAGAGCCACCCAACAGCTCAGCCCAGCAGTTCAACTCAACCCCATAGCGTGCAGTAGCTGGACTCCAGCCCTCAGCATGCAGGACCAGTCCAGGTATGCTGAGGCATCCCAGTGCCTATCAGCTAGACCAGAAGGCAGGCTCTATATCAAAGCTACTCGCAATGATGAAACTCACCCTTAGCAATCATGTTTCCCTCTTCAACTTAAGCTGAATTACAGCTTGGAGGTTGGGAGGGGTGGGGATGTCCACGAGGAAAGCTGGGAGCTCAAGAAACCGTGCCATCTCAGCATGGAGAGATCAGCACAGGCTTTTTGGGTGTCAAGGTGAGTGCAGGAAGAAGGCTGAGGCCCTGGGAGAAGAGCTAAAATCTTGGGCAACCCTATAAACAGATGGGGGTGTCTGGTCCCTTCTACAGAAATGATGGGTCACAGCCAGCATCAGGGGATGAGTTCAGGCCCCAAAGGCAGTAGCAAGTTCTTTGAGGACTGTTGGGGATGGCTCACCATACAAGGGCAATTTGCACTTTCCAAGGAGGAGTGAGCAGACAGGGACATTGTGCAAGTAAAGGCTAGAGAGGGGGCAGCGAGTCGCTACCAGGAGCCAGGCTTTCTCTGAAGTGCAGGCCACTGGAGAGGTGCCTGGGGTCAGGACCTGAGCAGGATGCCTAACCCCTAGCATAGGACATGTTTGGTGGGGTCTTTGCTATGATTGCTGGCTTTGCACACGTGCTGGCTGTGAATTTGGTCTGTCCCTGCCATGGCAGCTGGTTCTGCTGGCCCCATCCTGTCCAGGACATATGATCCCAGCCTGGAGAATGCAGGTACAGATGCAAACACCACCTGCCTCACCCTCATAACCAGACATGAGGCACTGCTGAAGTAATATCCCACAGACATTATTCCCTTCTCCACACTCCCTCTGGCCAAGAGTTTGGCATGGCCAAGGACACTGTTTGCAGCAACAGCATCAGGTCCACTCGCTCCTTTTGGCTTTGACAAAGACGACCTTTTGCCTCCCAAGTTACGATGCAGGTCAGTGACTCTCCCTGTAATGCAAAGTAAGGATTTGCAATGTGATGGAGGAGAGCTCTCCTGGTGAGGAAGAGCCAGCCTGGAAGGATGGAGGAGAGCCCTATCCCACTCACTGCTGAGTTCCCACACAGTGGGATAAGCCTGTGTCACCAAGGTCTGCTGTGATCTGTCCTCATCTTCCTCATCTCCATCCTTTGCAGATCGAATGGGCTAATAACCTGCTGGCACATCCTCTAGCTGGCTGACCCACCACGCACTGATAAGGATGCGGTGATGGGAAGTGAGGATTGCCAGCTCTAACCAGCCTGGCTCTGCCCTTCTCAACCCACAGTGGCTCTTCCTACACCACATTGCTCCTGAAAATAATGGGCAAGCACCTCTGCATCTTAAGTGTGGTGGAGCAGGTGTCAGTGTGGCTGGGGATACCACCCCTGTCTGGTGTGCCATCATGGAAAGCAGGGACCTTCCCTCCCCTGAATTCAGCCATACCTTGTGAGGACACTGATCCTGGAGCTTTAGATTTTGTCACCTCATCATGGTGGCTCCAATCCAGAGGTAGGAAGGGAGACATGGCATTGTACTGATGGAGGTAGCCCATGGTCTACAGGCAATGAGATACCCCATGGGCCCTTTGCCTGCGGTATTAGCTTGTTGTGCTCATGCCATTTAATTCAATTCAGAGACACCTGGACTTCTAATAGACAAACATGGGCTGCTGAAAGTAGATTCAAGTCTGAAGGCTGAATTTCCTTGATGTGAATAGCCCTTCCAGTGTCTCCTCTAGGATGGTATCCCCTCTCTCGTTATCACCAGTTATCCATGAGCTGATCTCTAATCATCTCAGCAGCACTGGGAGGAAGCTCCCTCGACAGGCGTGACTCAAAGAGCTGGTGGCTGCTAAGGCTGAGTTACAGTGCCCAGCTGCCAGAAATGCTGCAGGAAACACAGAACCTACCCCCCACCTTTTAAATCATCTCCCTCATCTCCAGCTCTAAGTAAGTGACCAAATACCTACACATTTTTTTTCCGCATCCACCATTTCTTGCAAGGGGACAGTCCCTCCTAGTCTGATCCCTGCAACTGCGAGGCCATGGCTCCCGCAGCAGCTTATCTCCTTGGAGAGATGCCCGGGGTCCTTTTGCAGGGGTTTGGTCTCACAAAACCTTGCAGGTGAAAGGAATATATTTAATTACACACACATCCCAAGCAGAGGGAAGCTGGCTCTATTTACTTTTCCTCCTACTGGTATGGAGCACTTCTCCTCGTCCAACACCACATGGAAGGGATCAGGCTCAAGGGCTGAACCCTGAGGCAGGTTTCCAGAGGGGGAAAGAGGGAGCGGGCGTGTCAGAGCAGAGAAGCCCACTTTGGCCTTCACCCCTGCCCCCTCGTGTCGCGGGGTGATCAGTGTCTTGGCCAAAGGCTGGAGCCCTTCCAGGTCCTCCCCAGCTCCAGCAGGCAGGAGGGCCTCCCTGCTGCCTCTGCTGGCATCGATGGCACCCACGGGAAACACGCGGGAGTGACAGCCTCTGGGGTTGTGCTTTACGGGGGTAGGAGGTATGGGGACTATCACGTCCTCAGGAGATGGGGAACTGATGGACCTCATGGAAAGGGAAGAAGAAAGTGCTTCAGTGCGTTTCAGTTCTGGGCCTCTTAAAGAAATCACAGAGCGTCTTGTGATTTAGAGACAAATATGCAAGACAAGGAGAGCTTTAAGCCACAGGCTTGGCCCACTGCCTGCATTTTTTCCCTCCTCTTTCAGTGTAATTACAGTTGAGCCATGTAGTAATTGGGTAACTTTTTCCAGAGGAATCCTTTCACTCGGAGTGAATCATACTTGCCAGAAAAAGAACATGGGGGCAGATAAAAGACATATAGATCCTATGGCTATTTGTGATAGAGCATTTTGCCCCCATCCCCTTGTTCCTCAGCCCCCCAGGTGTGCCCAGGGTAGGTGCAAGAGCCAGGCACTGAGCTTTCTGAGATAATTCCTCCC
Organism: Phaethon lepturus; assembly: GCF_000687285.1. Taxonomy (NCBI): domain Eukaryota; kingdom Metazoa; phylum Chordata; class Aves; order Phaethontiformes; family Phaethontidae; genus Phaethon; species Phaethon lepturus. Next base: position 20,413 of record NW_010557785.1, on the reverse strand, counting down.
CACCTCTCCAAGACGGCTTCCTCCTGGCTTGCTGTGCCTACAGCCAAGATGAACCGCCTGGTTTTGAGAGTGTCTAGGGGTTCTGCAGAATAAGGAATATTTTCCCTCCTTTGGTTCCTATACCTACAAGAGCGGGTGGTAAGGGCTGAGTCAGCAGCTAGGCAGCCTTTGGGGTCAGCAAGGTTTAATAGTGCAGCTAGGCAGCCCTGGATCCAGCTTCAGTTCGCTGCTCCTGGGGTTTCACCTGGACCACAAAGAGTTTCTGAGGTACTGTGTGTATTGAGTGATATTTCTTCAGCTCCTGATTTAGGCAGAGCTGAAGAGCCCAGCCCTCCCCTCAGACCTTTCCCGCCAAGTCTCAACCCATCTGGTCATTTTCCATGTGGGATAAAAGCTTTGGATAGTAAAACACTCATTGTAAAACTATTTTCCATGGGCTTCATGGCCACACACAGCTGGATCTCCTCTTGGAGCTGCCGGCAGCTTACTTGGAAGGGTTGGGCTTAGCATCCTGGAGAGGAGACTGGGTGAGGGGGGGAGGAGGCAGCTCTGCCTGGCAGGACCTCCCTCCCCCCAAAACCAACCCCTTTCCGCGGTCTGATTGGCGAGTGGGGTGGAGAAGGGCTGGGACAACTCGGTTCTCCATCTATTTAAAGGCAAGGGTGGGGTCCCTGCAGTTACTTGCTTGGGATTCTTGCACCTTGGTGGAGAGGAGCACCAGCCTGCAGAGCAGCACCATGTCTTGCGTGAGTAGAGAAAGGGATGGGGCAGCTTTGCTGGAGGAGGTGCTCGGTGGAGTGGGACCACAGGGAATGTGTTGGTTTGGTGTGAGGGTGCTTGTGTTACTCTCCTCCACCTGCTCATCAGCCCCTGTGTCAGAGGGTCTGCCAGAGCCGGGTGCCTGCTGCTGGGGAGGAAGCACCCCTGCTGCAGTCATCACGGAGGGGTAGCTGCTATTTCTTGTTCTGGCAGGAGCAGGGTGGGTTTTTTTCCTGCAGTATGTCCTTGGGGAGGTATGTGGGGGGGTCTTTGCGGCGTTGGCTCCTGAGCTGGGGTGACCTGCTTTACAGCAGCTCTGCTCTATGGAAGCAGCTGCAGTAATGTTTATTGCTCTCTGGGCAGCCTTGCTGCTTGCTTCCTGGCTGAAGTTTTCCTGAGTCACTGAATTTTTATCTCTCTCTCGTACGAAGATGTGCTATACAGACGTGTCCTTCTGTGAGTGTCAAGGACAGCTGGGGAGATGCTTCTGTCAGAAGAGTGATTGCACTACTTTAATCACTCTCAGTCTAATGAAAGATAAATTAATCAGGGAGTGTCCCAAGTGCATGCTTATTTATTGAAGTGGGATGGGGGAAAGATTCTTAGTATTCTTGGGACCTTGCTTCTGGTATGATAGAAAATTAGTACATATGGGTTTTACCAGGGTATTTTAGTTCTAGAGAGAAGGTGAAGAAAGGCATGTGCATAGAGCAGGACAATGTTCTTGCAAATGCTGACCATACAAAAAACAAACCCCAAAACACCCCACACCAAGGCCTTGGGAGCTGAGGAGCAATGGGTCTGAGCTTCTGGATCTAGGCAAGGCTTGAAGTTTAAATCCAAGCCAGGGAAAGGGGGTGGAGGCTCCAACCCCGCACAGCCAAGCTTGTGTGGGATGATGTGAGACCCACAAGGCACATGGGTGTGTTTGGGACAGGGTGGGTGTGATGGGAGCTTGCAGGTACTTAAGCTTCACTGCTGTGAAATACAGATATGTTGATGAAAGCAGCAGGAGAAAGGTTGGGAAATTGGGCACATGTCCCATGTGACTGGAGTAACTTCTCTGGGATGTCCCTGGTGCAACGCCCTAGGGGAAGGGAGCTTCCCTCTCACACTCCAGCAGTCCAAAGCAATGCACTGTCTTGCAAGGCAGCAGGGAGAGCTGCCAAGTCAGAGCAAGAAAGCCAGCAGGTACTGAGCTAACATCTCTGCCTCCATGTTCCTCAGGGACCAGTATGCACCAACTTGGGTCTCAAGCCTGGCCAGCGCCTCACTGTCAAGGGGAAAATTTCACCAAGTGCTAAGAGGTAAGTTGTACTGTGCTGCCAAGGCACCAAACAAAGTTGTCTTCTGCTGGTGGGGGACAGAAGGGATCTCTCCCTTGGGTGGGAGAAGAGCAGCTTTGGCAGGGGTTAACACCAGCAGTGCTTCCCAGTGAGTCATTGCCTAATGCATCTTGCAGACACAGCCTACTGCCAAGGGGCTAAGCCAAAGCAGATGTGAAACTCCGGCTGCATGCACTGGCAGTGACCACATCCTCTCTAGTGCAGGGTAAAGGAAATGGAAGCTGTGTCTATACTAAGATTTGGATTGAGACCATCCCCACAGCCATGTTCTCTCCTTTGCACGAAGATTGCCCAGGAGTAGGGACACCATTACAGTGGGCAGGAGAATTTTATAGCCCAAGCAGCTGGGAGGTCTTGGGTGCTCTGAGCCACAGCTCCAGCAGCAGGGAGTCCCAGGCTGTTGAAGTTTGCTTTCACCCACTGGAGATACCTGTCAGGTGGTGAGTAGGCAGGTGGGAGTAAGTAGAAATTTGCTCCTAACTCTGCAGGAATCAAGGTGGCTGGGACCCGCAGGGAAGCCTCTGCAGCAGCCCCCAGCCCTTGTGCAGGTCTGTGGCTGGTGGGGCCTCTTGGTGGGTAAGGTGGAGCCCATAGCTGCTGTACCAGCACTAGCAGTGTTCCAGGAAATATGTTCCAGCTCTTCCCAGTGCCTTTGAAGTTTGATAGTGTCAGAGTGAAGCCTTCTGGGCTTTCTCTTGCCAAATAACATGCTTCCTCTCTTCTCATCTGGGTAAGAGGCCTGGAGGCAAGGTGGACACTGGGCTAGGAAGCTGCTTCTTCCCACTGTCATTGCAGATGCTTTGGGATAGCTAATGACATGGTAATTATTTCAGCTGCCTGCAGGGTGGGGAGAAGGAAGTGGCTGTCAGGCAGGGTGCAGCACCAGCTAACTGTTTGGAGCTGAAAGGAAATCTGAAAAGCAACTGACTCCTTGGGGAGCTGGTTTGGGTGCAGGATAATTCCCTTTCAGGGCTCGAAGTGCTGAACTTTTCTCTTGTTAAAAGCTTTGTGGAAACTAAGTGGTGTCTCTCCTAGGGATGGCACTATGGGCCTATCACCGCAGCAGAGGAGAATACCCCTTACTGACACAGCACCATCTTCTTAGGGAAGCTGTGCAATTTAGCAAAGTGTTTATCTTCTACCAGAGGCATTCATGGTAATGAGCAACATGCTATCATAGTATTGATGTCTTTTTTTTTTTTTCCTCTGCAGTTTTGTGATGAATCTGGGGAAGGATGCTTCCCACCTTGGGCTTCACTTCAACCCCCGTTTTGATGCTCATGGTGATGTGAACACAATTGTGTGTAACTCAAAGAAGGTGGAAGAATGGGGTGCAGAGCACAGGGAGACTGTCTTCCCTTTCCAGAAGGGGGGCACAGCAGAGGTGAGGCCTGGGATGCACTCTCTGTACATGACCCAGTGAAGGGAGGGTGTTTGGCACAGGGCACCCAACTGTAGGGGCTGTATTGGGGCTGTTTGTATAGGAGGTGGCTGACTTCTCCTTGGCCAGTGCCACCATCCAGGGCTCTGAGCCCGATGGAGGGTGGGGATCAAACATGCTAGAAGGACCTTGCTCAAAGGGATGTTAGTATTGAACTAAGCAGGGAGTAGGCATCTCAGGAGACCAGAATAACACTCCTGCTGTTGAAGAGCAGGTTATGCTGCTAAGCATGTTCACACTGCAGAGTGGAGGGTGGCACAGCAATGCTGTGGAGAGAAAAAGGCTTGAGGGTATCTTGGCAGAAATTTTCTTTGACTTTGACTTTTTTTCCATTTGTCTTGCAGATCAGTTTCAGTGTCAACCAAAATGATCTGACAGTCCACCTGCCAGGCCACCAGTTCACATTCCCTAACCGGCTTGGTCTCCCTGTCTTTGACTACTTTGATACACAAGGGGACTTCACGCTCCAGTCCATCAGCTGGGAATAACTTCTAACACCTCTATATCAAAGATACAGAAAAAGCAATCAATAAATAAGTTTTGGTCTAGCCAGTCTCAATCTAATGTGTTTCATACTGCAAGTCTACATGGGTTGGCCACCTTGCTGGGGAGGTGGGGGGGAAGAAGAGTAGCCAACTTTGGAGTACCATATGTGGGTAGGAATGTGCCAGCCTTGGCCCTTAGTCATAGATGGAGAAGAGGGTGACGGACAAAAGCCTGGGAAGGCAGAAAGTGAAAACCCTAAGGGGAGCCTCAGGAGGAATCATCGGGGCTAGAGATGACTAGAGTGGAAGGGTCCCTTAGGCAGTGTCACCCACTCTTGAGGTCTAGACTGACCTTACCCTGCCTGAGTAAAATGGGTTGATGAAATCTATTTCTCTCTAAACTAAGCATCTGTGGCTGGATTCAGACAGCCTTGAGTTGCTGTGCTAGGTAAACCTACTGGGGCATGGAGTGAGGGGAAAGTCCTCAGTGGTGCTAGCTTTGGCCTGCACTTCTCTGTAAAGGCTGGTCCACTCATTACACTGGTCTCCTATGTCTTCTTGGAACCTCTGGCTGCTTGTATGGCTACAGCAGTAGAAAAGGATGTCTTGCTGGGTGTGGTGGAGCATGCAGTGGGCTCTTCATTCGAATCCTTTCTTCCAATAACTGCAGAAGCAATAATACTGTTGGGCCAGTAATCTAGAGGGGTCTGGTTTTATTCTGCCCCATGTGCTTTGCCTGGTCCATCCCAAGCTGGGAGAGGTAGCAATGCCCAGATGGGGTGTGGGATGCTAAGGATGTGTCCACTGTGCTTTTGTTAACCCTTCACTCATGTTAGCCTAAATGAGCCTTAGTACTTCTCAGTCTAATCTGAGGCTAGCTTCTCAAGATGACAAGGCATTTTTGATGTTATGGCACAGTTCTCACTGGACTGTGGGTCATTACCCAAGGTGCCAGCAAGCAGCTGCCTGGGGGTGCTCCCCCAGTCTAATGATACTGTGACAGCAATGACTACTGCTGTTGGGTAGGCTGTGCCTGGTGGGCATAGGAAAGGTAGGAGCTGCCCTTTCCACAGTCCACAGCAGCTACCAGGTAGGCCTGGAATGGAAGGACCCAACCTTTGGGTCCTCATTTCCAGGCTTGTCCATGAGCAACATGAAGCACAAACAATTTGATGTCTTACAAGGACTCCCTGCAGGCCTGGCTCAGCTGATTCCTCCCATTAAGCAGCTGCAGAGCAGCTGGAGCATGGGAACTTGCTCCGATGGCAGCAGCACCTCTCATTCTTGCTCCACAATTCATGAGGCTCTGCCAGGTCCTGTGTCTCAGATAGATACCCATGCAGAGGGAGGCTTGGCTGCTAGGAATTGAGGGGCTGAGGAGGAAGAGAGAGATGAGTTGGAGACAGGGGCTCAAGATGGGCTTTTGTGCTGGGAGGCAGAAACACTTGGGGTGTACAAGCAATTTGTACTGCAGCTGGATCTCTCTTGAAGCCCCATGTTGCCCACAGCCAGTCTGCTCTGGATAATCACATCCCGCTCTTTAGGGCTACATCTATAATAGTAAACATGACCTCTAACATTGCCAACCTGTGCATAGGCATGGCTGGGGGACAGCATAGCTTGAGGACTCTGCCTGTGGGGTGATATGGATGAGGCCATCCTTTCTGGGGATGAAAAGCGAGTTTAGCTGTATGGAAGTAAGGTGCACACTAGGCTAAATGGCTTCAAGGCGAGAGACCTGGCCCAGTTCATGCAGTGGTGTTGACGCAGTCTGACAGACTGGGGTACACGGTATTTGGTAGGCCAGAGAGTCCCACAGCAGGGACTGGCGCTGGTGAGGGCCCCCTCCATGAGCAGTGATGATGGACACGTAGTGGAGCTCTCTCCTTGCAGCTTCCTCTGCTGGGCTGATCTTGAAAGCTAAGCAAATGTGCTGACCTCCCCGAGCTGTACTGCAGGGCAATCTCACGTCTCTTAACTGCATTTGGGAGTCTTTTTTAAGAAAGACTCTTCAAAGATTTTTTTGTGGTGGGTGGGGGAAGAAAGCTGCGTGTGAGCTTAACCACAAGAGGATGAACCTTATTCAGGTCTCCTGCTAGCGTGGCTGCTTCCTGAAGTGACTCACTGGTCCTGTGAAATCTGTGACTCACTGTTATCCTAACTTTGTTATGGCTTGGCTCGTTGCTAGTGAGGAGGTGAGGGGTGGCGAGGGTTCCCCAGCTGTATAATTTAGATGTATCAAGGCTGACTGCTCCCTTCTACACACTCCCCAGCCTTGCGCAAGGTGGAGGCTGGTGTGCGAGGGCTGAAGGACCAAAGGATGGAGTCAAGAAAATGTCCTCCTCCTAGCTGAGGAGGGTGAGCAGCCTTGCAAAGGGGAAGGCATGAAGGGGAAGGCACCGCAACAACTTCGATGGAAGACACTGCACACCAGCATGGAAGGTTATGTACTTTTATTTCTTGGCTCAACCCCAGCCAAAGGCTGGAAGATGTTCCCAACGTGGGGCACTGCTCACCCCTTACTTTACCCCACAGACCCCGACAACATCCTAAAAGCCAGGGGCGTGCTGTGGCCTCCCACCAGGCCTTTTGCAGCCTCCTGGGAGGGCACCGGGGGCCGTGCCGTGCCCATGCCGCTGCAGCCAGGACGCCGGCGGTAGCTGCCAGCAAGCAGGGTGTAGAGGAAGGGGTTGATGCAGCTGTTGCCATAAGCAAGGCAGGTGATGCCGAAGTTGAGGTAGGCCTGGGTGGCGGGGCTGATGCCCAGCCCCTTGCTCCAGTACAGCCCAGCCAGCTGCCAGGCCCAGAAGGGGAGGAAGCAGGCCCAGTAGGCCACCACGATGGCAGAGATCCTGGAGAAGAGCCGCCGGGTGGAGGCCCGGCCCGCCACTGGCAGCCCCGGGGCCCCG
>NW_010557785.1:0-13080 GCF_000687285.1 Phaethon lepturus | reverse complement strand
CCGGCCCAGCCACTGACAGCCCCGGGCCCCAGGTGGAGGACCGGTACACCTGGGCAAGGCGGGTGTAGACAACACCCAGCACCACGCCAGGTGCCAGGATGCTGGTGGCAAAGAGCACCGTCAGGTAGAGCCGGAAGGCAGCTGGCGTCCAGGTGGGGATGCAGATGCGCTTGTGGGGGCTGTCCCCCTCCCGCAGCTGGGTCATCACCATCATGGGAGCTGTAAGCAGGAGCGAGAGGAGCCAGAGGACAGCGCTGGCCAGCTTGCGGTAAGCATTGCTGGCCCGCGGCCCCGCCTGGCCTGCAGCGGCCTGGCCACCGCCCAGTACCTCTCCAGGCTCATGGCAGTCAGGAGGAAGATGCTGGCGTGCATGGTGAGGAGGTCCAGGCTGAGCAAAAGCCTGCAGCCCACGTCCCCGAAGAACCAGTCATGGGCAAAGTAGGTGCAGACCACAAAGGGGATGGTGGAGAGGTACAGGAGGTCAGCCAGGGCAAGATTGATCACGTAGATGCCCAAAGAGCCCGCTGAGTGGCCCGCCACCCTGCCAGAGGCCACCACCACTGTGTAGATGTTCCCCACCATCCCAGTGAGGCACATGACCAGCAGCACTGCACCCAGCGGCCCCGTGACTGGGCTGTCCCCTCCCAGGACACTACTGTCATCACCCCCGCCGCTGCTTTCCTCCAAGAAAATGCCACCCTCAGGATCCTCTCCAGGCCTTGTGCTGATGAAGGAAGGATCATACGACATCTTTGGGTAGGGCGAGCAAGAGCAAGTCGGGTTGTCAGAGATCTGTTCCTTCCCCCTGCCTTCCCCCCTCGCTGTATGGGACACGTTTAGCCTTAACAGGAAAGCAGCCAAGGGAAAGGAAGAATGGCTAGAGTTCATCAGACATAGGGTATTCCAGAGAAGTCTATTCCTCACCTCCAGCCACCCAGTCCATTTTGCTGACCTTGTCCATCACAAGCTCTGTGCGGTGGTTTCCTTAACCATCAAAGGGCTGAGAAAGGGACACTGCACTGCCCTCCCCTTCAAGATGAAAGGTGCAAAGTAACCTCTGCCAGCCGGGAGGAAATGTCTCTTCTCTTCACCAGCTCCTCATTTGTTGCTTCTCCAGCATTCGCTGGGCCCACAGAAACCAGCAGACTCGGTGAACAAGTGGATTTTTCCTCCCAAGTCTGTGTCCTCTCAGCTCAGACAGACTCTGGAGAGGTGGGCTCTGCCCTCCTGAACCAACCCCTGAAGAGTTGCCTTACCCATTGCACAGAGGAATGTGTCTGACTCACAGCTTCACATACCAGTGTGAACGCAGTCCCAGTTTATACTGAGCTTTTTAGCCACTAGCTGAGGAGCCCTACTGGCTGCCTCCTCTTTCTTGCAGATTCGCTCTTTCTTCCCCCATGTCTTCCTGCACCTTCCTCTTGCTCCCTTTTCCTTCTTGTTTTTGTTTCCCTTTCTTTTTCCCATTTCTCCTTGCACAGTTGTCCTCATCTGAGAGAGGAGATGATAACTGAAAGACAAGACTCCCTAAGGAGGCAAGGCAGGGAAAAGCATCATGCTGTGGCTTTAGAAGGGAAACAAGGGCCAGCCCTCAAAGTGCAATAGGCAGGGAGCTGCCACACTGCTCCCCTTGGCCCTTAGCCAATCCAGGCTGAAAGGGCCTGTCTCCCACTCCCTTCCAAGGACATCAGGGTCCCTTGAGATGTAGACAATGGATGTAGCCCCCAGTTTGCTAGCCCACCAGATGGTAGGACATCTCACATTTTCTATGACCTGGCTCTGTTCCACCCGTGTCTCCCAGTCAGCAGCAAGCACCTAGAGACTCAAAGGGCTGGATATTTTAGACATACTCCTTCCTCTCTCTCCCCAAAGACCATCCTCCTTCTCTAAGCTTTTCCCCTCCTCTCCTCAAACCCCCAGGACCTGCTGCTTCACCTCAGAGCAGGGAGCAGAAGCCTTAGGTAGGCACAATCTCCTTCTAGCAAGGCATCACTGCATGACATCTATATATCCCCACACTCTGCGCCCAACACTACCCTGCTCTTTCTTCGCCCACATCCGAGCCTCATTTGTCTCAGAGAACAGACACAGTGAGACAGAATTTGCAGAGCAGAGACAGATGTGCTCTGCTGTTAGTTCACAGAGGTTTTCAGTCCACTCCAGCTATGCTCTTTTGCACCATCAGTGTATTAGCTTTGTTGTGGCCGAGTCAAATGTCTCCACTCATCTCCAGCAGCAACAACTCAACAGCAAACAGGAGAAGGAAGCATCCTATCGCTATTGCCCTCGCTGCAGTAGGATCTAAGCACCTTTCCGAGAAATGTGCTGCATGCAACAGCAACAGCTTCAGCATGACCATGGCACAGGAGCAGGCATATGGCACATATGGCATCGGTGGGGGGAAGTTCAGAAGCCTCCCTCTGGGTTATCTGTGTCAGCTCTTGGCACGTCTGGATCACGCTCTCTACTCTCCTTCACAGAGAACTGAACGTGCAGGTTGTTTAGATGGGGCTTGAGCTTTTTTTAATGGACTGCCCCATTTCATGTTACCAGAACTGAAAGGCACTTTGTTTTGGAACACAAGCTTTGTGATGGCCTTCGGTTTTTAGGAAAGTTATGCTCCAAACTGGGAGAGGTCAGCAAACTGCAGTGAAAATACACTTTTGGGTGGAAAGGTCCATCGTGCCATGGCAGCAGGATGAGTGATGCTGCTTCTCATCCAGGAAGTCAATGCTCCCAACAGGTTGTGATTGTCTCAGTACAGGGCTGGGGGTCCCCTGAGAAGCAGAGGGGGACCATGACTTTGCCCATTTGGCTCTGATGGGAAGTTTCACTGTCCACGTTCCCCAGGAAATGCAATTAATAGCCATGGCTTTTTGCTCTGATTGTCTGTGCTTTTCTTCCAAGAAATGACCTCATACCTTAGCAGTTAGCAGCTCAGCTCGTTTAGGAAGTTAAAATAAATTACAATGGGATTTTTTTATTAATTTCTTTAGGAGCTAATAAAAATACTGGTTGCCTCATTAATTCCAGTTAGCTCCCCTTAACACACACGATGCCTGTTCTCACACTGCCTGCATAAAACTGCAGACACATCAGATAGATAGATAGTACAGTCATCAGCAGAACTCAGCTGGTCCTTCCAGCATGTGAAACACAGCTCTCTGAGGAGAAAGTTAAGAGATGATCTTTAAGATATGAATCATGGGTTGATTCAGTGGCTAGGGCTAACTGTTACTAGAAGGACATGAACATACAGACCTCCCTGTTATACTACTGCATCAAATTATATGTATATGTAATATACAATATAAACATATGTAATGCATAGGGCAGAATGAAAGTGTTAGGCCTTTAACATACAGAGAATGAGGGAGCAGAGATCCATGTGTATTCAGACATCAACCCCTACGCTCTAGCAAAGACAACAGAGAGTCTGAACTCTGTATCAGTCACACCATAAGCTGCTCTCTGCAGGACCCAACCTCTCTCCATTGGTTTGACTAGAGACTCAAATTTGACAGCTGAACTTCAATGGCATGAATATCCCTCACAGTATCTTCCCTAGGGCAGTATTCCACCTCCAATCACTTTTTGTTACGTGCACACATGCACACACACATTATCCACACATAAACGTATACCCACACATTGTTTTGAGCAGATCTCTTAATCTTCTCTGTAGCAATCGGAGGAAGGTCTCCACACAAATGTGGTCTGAAGAAGCTTTCAAGCCCATACACAGCAGGAGGAAACAGGCCTCACATTTGGCTGTTAGATTACATCTTTTGAGTGACCTTTCTCAACTACAGCTCTAATTGATCAAATATCTAGATGTTTCACATCTCTGTCACCAGCAGAGAAGCCATTTCTTGTAAAGAAACAGTCTCCCCTAGTCCAGCAGCCCCTGCAACCCACTGGGGTGCAGCTCCAGCCAGGCAGCTGTATTCTTGCGTAAGGTAGGTGGCTGTCTGCAGTTTCATGCAGGAGTGATACTAGGCCCCATGTCCAACATAGCAAGTGCCAAATTTTCAAGGCCTGACTGACAGGCAAGGTCTGCCAGCATCCTGTCCGATCACAGAAATTTAACAGTGACAGTTTGCACTGAGGATTCAGACTCACAAAGTCTTGCATTTGAAAGGAAGCAGCTTAACTGGGCCCTCAGAACAAAGTGGACTGTCTATGGGGAAAAAAAGTGCTTCAAAGGGTGCTTCAAGAGCATGTGTTTCTCTGATGTCGATCTCCTCTCCTCTCCTGACAGCCCACCCAACAGGACCAGGTAGAGTTGAGTCATAGCGAGGTTGCTGCATGGCTTCCTAGGATTTAAACCTGAAGTAGGCTTCAACTGTAGTGAAGGAAAAAGGTGGTGCATTAGGGCAATACCCTGAACTTGAGTGGCAGGAGGGGAAGGAAACAGCATCCAGTCGCTTACTTGCATATTCCTGTGGTGTCATGGCCTGGTTGATGACGCTAGTGAAGGTTGCGATCCAGTCCAACTGGTCAGTCTCTGTCTCACAGGTGAAAAGGTATTCCCGGTCGGGGGTGACAATGGTGAGGCCGTAGTGCCAAGAGAAGTTACCTTGTGTCCCCGAAGGCAATCCCTTCTGGACACTGTATCCATTTTCTCTGCTGCCCACAAATACCTCACCCTTAGCAAATGCATCCTAAGGGTTTACAGAATCCCAGAACAACTAGACAATAATAGCAGTGCACCTAAGGCCAGGAGGAGAGTGGGTGAGGACCAGGGATGTAGCAGCAAAAGGATTTGAAGGTGGTCAGGGGATTCAGAAGAGCAGGAAGGCTATGCTCAAAAGCAGCAGCAGAAAGGAAAATTTAAGAGCATATATCTCGAGAGGTCTGAGAGAGGAACTGCTGCTCCTGTCTCTCCATGTCACCACCCATGTCAGTCTCCTCCCTCCCACCACCTTTACACCGCTGCCCTCCCTGTTCCCATTGTTTGCAGGCAGTGAAAAAAACACAGAAAGCATGCGATGAACTAAGTGGGATGGAAAGGGGAAGACCTAGAGTCCATTCAGAGCAGCTGGGGAACCTGCAAGCCTCCCTTACTGCAGAGCAAAGACTCTAGTTTGACCCTGCCCTCAGCACCGTTGCCTGCAGCTGCCAGAGATCAGATCTCCCCCTCACCAAAGGGTCCTTGAAGTACATGAGCCTGCGGTGATCCAGCGTGAACCAGCGCTTCTTAAAAGCCTCTCTCTGCTGTGAAGGGAAGAGATGACATATGTAAGGGGACAGTGCCCTCTGCTGCGAGCAGTGCGAATGGATACCCAAAAGTCATCCCAACCACTTGAACCAAGACCCTGCCTTAACAGCAACCTCCTCCTCCTCGCCCTTTCTGAGCTGAGAGTGGGGATCAGTATCGGGTTTTTCAGTCCCAACTGCTGTCCCCAACTCTTGGACTTCTGTGAAGGACCCCAGAGTTGAGACAGGAGAAATCTAGACGCTAAATACCTGTAAGGTCACGCACACACAGACACATGCAGAGAGATCTGTTGTTCTGGGAGAAAGCAGGGACTCTGGCTTCATCTACTTTCACATGTGTCCTTCCCCTTCCTTTTATTCTCCCCTCCCTTGGTCCACACACACTGTTCCCACGGGTGTCTAAAGAGTCAGGGGGGAATGGGGAAACAGCAGGAGAAAAACATTGAAGTAGGGAAGGTCAGTGGCTCTCTGGCAGGTCCCTGTTAAGACTTCTTTTCTCCCACAGCAGCTCACCTTGGGACCAGTCTTCTCCATGTATCCCTCCTTCAGGAAGTTTCTTGTCAGCCGATTTTTTATCTGACAAAAAGGCAAGAGTAACATTCACTTAGCCACGTTTCTTTGCTATTCACTTCTGCCCCCCACCCTTCCTTCTATTCCCCCGAATTCAGTCACCTTTTAAATTCATGTTTGCAGAACTGCCTAGCCAGGAGTCACTTCTGCCTCCAAAGTGCCCAAAAACAGCAGAGTGCAGTTGTTGTCTGGCCACCACAGACCCTTTTATGCACACTTTCTCATCCCTCCATCTAAACACTGCAATTTCCACTTCTGTACCTGGGGTTCAAAAAGTAACTAACTAATGGGCTCTTTTATCACATAACAGAGTACCAGCAGGAGACTCAGCACTGCGCTCTAGTGCTGCCTTACCTCATTATTGCTGGCAATGGGAAATGCTACCTTCAGATAATGGAACTGCACAGAGCGAATGGCATTGAACCAGTCCACTACCTCCTGAGAATGCAAAAGGAGAGGACAGAAAGCTTAGGCAGAGCAACAAAGAGCCATCCAATCTCACCCAGCTGCACTTAACCCTATGTTAGCTACAAACACAGCCAGCTCTCCCTCCACAACACCTACAGCACCTCCCTCACACACACACAGCCAGCACAGCTGCCCCACTCCCCACATGCACAGGCAGCACATCTGCACATCTTCTACGGCAGCTCCTCCCGCACAAACCAACTCAGCCAGTGCTCCTGCCCTGCTCCCTGCAGCAAAACTCTCTCACAGACACACACAGTCAGAACTCCAACCCCGTTACCTGCAGCAACTCAGACACGCACACCCCATCCTATCCATGCTTCAGACTGCTTAATATCAGCAGCTTCTCAAATCACCTCAATTGCTTTGCAGTGTTTGATGCTAAAACCTGATACCTTTCCACTTTCATGGTAGACAAATATATTCCGGGTCTTGTTGTCTTTGAGATAGGTGATCTGCAGGCCATTGGGGTTCCCAATCTTCACTGGCTGGAACGTAGCATTGATGACATCTATTTTAACATTGATTTTGGGTTCTTTGGCCTGAAAACAGAATGGCATTGGTCACACATGTGCAACCCTAGTGAGAAAGAGACCTGAGCTACTGACTTAGCTTAGTGGGGTAAAGCAGGGTCAGAGGGTTTTAAAAGGTAATAACTGCCCCTTCCTAACAAAACTGTTGTAGCACACATTCCTTTCACTGTGTGTCGTGCTTGAGTGCAAACAGTGGCCCAGCCCCTCCAGTTCAGATTTGGGCTGTACCTACTCCGAAATCGCCAGTGAAACCCTAAGAGTGCATCCAACTTTACAGCTGAACCAGGCTAAAGGCTAACTGAGGTCAAAAGGAAAGAACCCAATCATGGAATCATAGAACAGTTTGGGTTGGAAGAGACCTTTAAAGGTCATCTAGTCCAACCCTCCTGCAGTAAGCAGGGACATCTTCAACTAGATCAGGTTGCTCAGAGCCCCGTCCAACCTGACCTGGAATTTTTCCAGGGATGGGGCATCTACCACCTCTCTGGGCAACCTGTGCCAGTGTTTCACCAACCTCACTGATAAAAATTTCTTCCTTAGATCTAGTCTAAATCTGCCCTCTTTTAGTTTAAAACCATTACACCTTGTCCTATCATAACAGGCTCTACTAAAAAGTCTGTCCCCATCTTTCTTATAAGCCCCGTTTAAGCACTGGAAGGCTGCAATAAGGTCTCCCTGGAGCCTGCTGTTCTCCAGGCTGAACAACCCCAACTCTCCCAGCCTGTCCTCATAGGAGAGGTGTTCCATCCCTCTGATCATTTTGGTGGCCCTCCTCTGGACCCGCTCCAACAATTCCATGTCTTTCCTGTGCTGAGGGCTCCAGAGCTGGACACAGTACTCCAGGTGGGGTCTTGCCAGAGTGGAGTAGAGGGGCAGAATCACCTCCCTCGACCTGCTGGCCACACGCCTTTTGATGCAGCGCAGGATATGGTTGGCCTTCTGGGCTGCAAGCGCACGTTGCTGGCTCATGTCCAGTACCCCCAGGTCCTTCTCGGCAGGGCTGCTCTCAATCCCTTCATCCCCCAGCCTGTACTGATACTGGGAGTTGCCCCAACCCAGGTGCAGGACCCTGCACTTGGCCTTGTTGAACCTCATGAGGTTCACACGGGCCCACTTCTTGAGCTTGTCCAGGTACCTCTGGATGGCATCTCCTGCTCCTCCCTACCCCAAGCCATTCCTTCCCTTACAACAGTATATTAGCACTTGCCCCACTCATTTCAGGGAGATGAACAAGCAGAAAAGCAGCCCTCCTCAAAACAAAACAAACAACAGGTTTTTGCCAACTTGGCTTGCAGTGGGGTGAGGCTGGTTCCAGGGGTGGTGCAGGATTACACAGCCAGACAAATGGGTAGTGGTGAAGTGAAAATATCTGCCCTTTTATCAGCAGTGAGGGAAGGGTGTAAGGAAGCACAAAGGGAGGACATGGGGAAATGTCACCTGGACAGTAGGAAGGGGACTCCTCTCCTCAGTGACATGTTTCTGTTATCATCCCTGGCCTGGGATGAGCAAGGCAACCTCAGAAACATGCGCAGGAAATAGAAACATCTCTGTGACCCCACCGCCCTGGGTGGAGTACGCACTGAGGTGGGAGTTGACCACCATACTCACATCCTGCTTGGTGAAATACTTCAGACATCCCTCTCTCTCAGACAAGAGGAACTTGCGGGGTAGGAACTGTCCGTTGTCTCGACCTCGCTTCCAGAGGATGCCTTCCTTCACCCCTAGGGAGCAGAAAGGCCACTTTCAAAAGCATCCCCCCATGGGCATAGTAGGCATCAGAGAGCTGCATGCAGCCTGGGGTCCCAGCCACACTTCTGGCATAAAACACATGATGGACTATTGCTGAGAACAAATGCTTGAGAAGGAAACGTCTCACCTTCTGAGTGAGAAGCTGAAGATGACTTACAGCTGGAGATGGTAGTGTTCCTGGGTTTGCAGTCCAGATAAATGGTCACAAAAGACATTCCCAGATGATTCCTACCTCCTGGTCCGGCTCCCACTACTGTCTCTGACAGCGTGAGAGCTGTCTCTCCTGTGAACACCAGAGTCCCAGCCCACGCAGACCCTGGCATGGGACCAGAACTCTTCCCACTTGACCCTGCAAGCCCTTGGGCTCCAGCACCTTGTCTCACAGCACTGGCAGTGACATTCCAAAGTCAACTGCCATGGTTGGAGGGGGTGGCATGCAGCAGGACAGAAATTCCTTACTGCAGAGGTCTGGCTCCACCAGGACAGCAACATGCCTTTGAAAAACACCAGCTGGTAATACCAGGCTTGGAAGCAACCTGTAGCAGTGCCAACCTACACTGCCCACAATCTACCCCCCCCAAAACAACACCATGTAAGTACCAGCTGGGTTCTCAGGAGTCCTTGTGGGATTTGCAACACTGACACTATGAGATTTCTACTCATGGTGCTCAAAAGCTTCCAGCGAAGGCAACAGGCAGGATATTTTGATGCTCTGCTCTGCTCTTACCATCAGAATATGGCAGCTGTTTTCCCGGCTCGGTGAACTCTTTGCGTTCATATTTGGCTCGTATCCACTGTTCTCTCAGCACTCTAGGGAGAGAGGTGACAGGTAGCTCAGAAATGAACCAGAGGAACCCAGAACTGCCCTTTCCCTTTTTCTTCTGTATGCAGCAACTTACTGGCAGTCATTGTAGGTTGGCTGGTAATAGTAAATAGGGATGTGAGCTTCATATGTGGCTTTAGTCACAGCATTCCCATGCTTGGCCAGAAACTGCAGAGTTAGACAGAAAGTTAGTGCCTTCCCTTTGATGTAGACTCATGCTGGACCTTTTTCTTTCCTGACCCACTACCGGGCTAGATGCATATCAAGCTCTAATGGAGCATTCTCTTTCCTCTCCATTGCAACATCCCAACAACGTCTGTCTACAGAAAGGTGGGTCTCAAAGCTCTTGTCTACTCTCAGAAGTTATTCTGCATCTGAATCAACAGAATGCCGTAAATGTTACTTCTGTGGGGCTGGGTGCAGATTCATTCAGTGGATTTGCTGCCATGTCCCATATCTATGGGGTAACCAAGTTCAACAACAGTTCTGCAATGTCATATGGGAGGACATTCCAAACCTCTTCGCTCCTCTCCAAGGAGCAGCAAGACACAGATTATTTTCTTTGGATCTCTGGAAAATTCTTTCAGTCCCCTGAAGATTAATGGGTTGAGGGAAGTGTAACAGGGAGAAATCAAGTTCCCATAAATGCCATTTTTCTCAAAAGATCACGTTGTATCTGGAAACTTTTCTCAGAGCATGGAATTGCCCAAGTTTTTTCCCTTGGACTGCTGAAACCAAGAAGAGACATTGAGGCTGGATGGTGCTGACAAGTGGGAAATAAGTAATCTGGAGTGAGAAAGACCCTGAGCCTTGGCAAGATCCATTGCAAGAGCTCTGCATTTGCCATAAAGTAACAGGACATGGGGAGACACATAAGGCAAGCGCATCCTCACTCTCACAGTGCGTCACGGTGAGTTATCCCTGCTTAAGTACCCTGAGCATGAGTAGCAAAGGGATAGATTAAATCAGATTAAATCTCCAACTCTGTGAGACTAAAGGGCTGATTTTCCCAGGACAGTTAGAGTATGGCTTAGACCCAACCCACCTGACATACCAGTGAGGATAAAGATCTCACCTGCACCTGAGCATCATCCCAGTGGTCCATCTTCAGGGATTTGACTTTGCTGATGCTAGGGATGTTGCGGTGAATTCCTGAACAGCTGAGGCATATAAAGACACCCAAAGTAGAGGATGCCCAGTCAGGATCTGAGGGTATAAAAACGGGTACGACTAGAAGTGGTAAATTCCCCTAGGAGATATGCCTCAACTGAGAATGTAGTCCTGAGAAACAGAGAGCTGGGTGACCAGAGTTTCATCTGAGCTGATTAATTAACACCCAAGGTACTGATGCTAGTCAGGAAAAAGCATAGCTATTATCCCTCATTCCCCCTGCTTCAACCACTTCATCTGAATCTCTATTGACCTGAACCTTGAAAAACTCTGAAGTGCTCTGTGAACTCCCTTTGTGTAAAGGGTCACCCACGATGAAAACAAAACCACCTCTGGGAAAAAGACTCCAAGAGCTGTTCAGTGCAACACAATTAATCCTCAATAGTATTTAGTTCAGGAAGTGGAAAGCAGCCTTGAATCCAAAATTTTCCTGGGAATATTTAAGAAGATAAAATGGTACTAATTAGACCAGTCTTAATATGGCTTGGGTGGTACACTCCACGTGCCCTTTTTGGGAGTATGATGGGTGTTTTTAGCAGTGCTTGTAGGACCTCAAACTGGGTTTGAGGTTTTCAGAGGGCAAGGCCTTCAGTAAAAGAAATCTCTGAGGCGCCTGTGGCAGGTTGTCAGTTCAGAGCTGAGTCACAGAGGAGACAATGCCATCCTGAATCATGCCTTCTTTCTGGAGCAGTTAGGGTTTCACCAGGAGCCTTCCTGTCAGGTCCTGACTGGGCATGACCTTGATTTGTACTTACAACCCACAATGCTGCAGCTACACAGCCCCTGCTCATCTGGCGCTACCATGTCACCGTCCTTCTTCCCACGAGCGCTATGGCAGCATCTCCTTCCTCCTCACTTGCCAATTCACCTCCAGGGATAGGAAGTAAATATCCAGAGCAATGCCTTTCGTTGCTCTCCACCCCAGGCTCCTGTTCCAGTCCAGCACCAAATAGCTGCTAAAGACCAGCCCCAGCTCCCTGCTTCCAACTCTTCCTCCAGCAGCCCTTGGGGACTCACCTGGCTTCCCACAGTCTGCGCACAAAGAGTTTTCTGCTCTTCTCCACACCTCCTTCAGGGCCTTCATGCTCTGTTCGTTGCCTCCAGCCATCACGTCCAAACGGTATCCCTCCAGGCAGGGCAGGGCAGGGCCAGGAGGGCAGCTGCCTGCACCTTCTGCACCTGCAGGCCAACCCACTGGGTTGCCCAAGGGAGAAGGAGCCACTAGAGAGAGAGAAGCTCTGGCAGATGGAGGGAAAAGGGGAAGGCAGGAGAAGCCGTAAGGTTAATGGAAGGAGTGCGGAGGCCTGATGGCGCACCTGCACCAGCTGAGCACAGGCAGGGGCAAAGAGGCTGGAGGCTGAAGTGCACCCAGACTGTGAGTGAGGAGGAGGAGGAGGAGACCTGCCCCATGGGCGTGGAGGGAAGTGCAGCAATTAACCACAGAACTGGTTTTTCCGCATTTCTGCTGGTGAAAGGACAGGCCAGGAAAGGAGAGCAAGCAGCAAGCAAGCTGATAAAGGCGAGGCGGCCCTGGATGAGTGGCCGCCTGGCCGTGTCAGTACTCGTCATGCTCTGTGGGCTGGCGGGGGGTGGCTTTGGCTGCCCCCACAGCACTTCAGGAGCTTCCACCGAAGTCAGCTGGCCACCACGCAAGCACTACACCCATTTCTAAAGCAAGGACTGCAGGGCAAGAAAGGTTCAAGAGTTCAGCCAAAGTTGCTCAAGCCAGCAGACAAGAACACCGCAGCTCTGATGCCCCCACCTACTGCTGGCACCTCTCTCCACCATCGACTACAGAAACCATGACTGTTCGTCCAGGTCCTGCATCTTGGAGACTCAGTGACAAAAGCCATCCCCACACTTGCCTCCCCCAGCTAAAAGCAGCACAGCTGCCACTGAAACCAAGCAATGACGATAGCTTGAAATAAACTCTCAGACCTTTATTGAAGAAATGCAGTATTGGGGGAGCAACCTTTATTAAAGGGATGTAGAATACTCAGAGGAGTGGCAGAGCGGGTCTCAGGGTGGGAGATCGGGTGCTACACTGGCTGCACAAGGCAGTGCCCTAGGAGCCTTTGCTAGGAGGGAGCTGAAGAGGAGTGGGGGCTGAAGGCACCCAAGACTGAAGAAGCACCCTGTCCACCCCAGGCTGGATGCTAGGGCCAGGAACAGACACCTGCGAGGTCCATGATGGTGGCTTCTCTCTCCTGCCCCAGCCTGGGTAAGAAAGCAAGCGCACCAGGAGCGGATGAAGGGATGCACACAGGTCCCGCACGCCGGTCCCGCACGCCGGTGGGACAAGACCCGATGCCAGCCCCACTCTGCTCCTTCAAGCTACCCCTCAGCCAAGGCAGTGACAATGGCGCGCCCCCCCTTCCGCTCCGCAGTGATGCTCGGGGCTCCCACACCCTGGGGCCGCTCCGCCCTCAGCCCAACAGCGGCTCAGCTGATAAGGGCCTCCCGCTTGGGACCTCACGAAGAAACCACCCCCTCAAAGCCCCTTCACCCGGCGAGGCGCGGGCGGCACAAAATGGCGGGTGGGGCCAA
>NW_010557784.1:347-639 GCF_000687285.1 Phaethon lepturus | reverse complement strand
CGGCGCCGCCGCTCCTCCGGGTTTAGCGCCCAAATTTCTCTTCCCAGTATTCCGGCCGGCGCTATACAACAAAAGCTTTCTCTTTACCAAGACAGTAGTAATACGTCCCAGGGTAAACCGGATGTGAAATAGGCTGTGACTTCATGCCAGAGAGATTTTATTTTAGAAAGGAAGGTGGTACCAAGCTCTCATCTAGAGACCAATCCGCCCATTTTTTATATGCAGCACAATTTAACTTCCAGTGCTCTCGCCCTAATCCCTTTCTGGCTGCAGACTCAAATCCTTCTACAAT
>NW_010557784.1:0-236 GCF_000687285.1 Phaethon lepturus | reverse complement strand
TTGCAAAACAGTCTATTTTAAGGGTCGTACATGAAAAAATATAACCGATCTACGTTAGCCTTCAACCTTTGATCAAATATTTAATCGCGGCATAAATATGAATGAAGGCTAGCTAGAAATGTAGAGGGTGCAGCACTACGCGTGTGTGCCTATAGGCTCCATGTACCTACAGAGCCAGGCGGTAGCGGGTGGACGTAGCCAGAGGGGGACAGGGATGCTGTGCAGTTCCAAACCCA
>NW_010557783.1:0-8927 GCF_000687285.1 Phaethon lepturus | reverse complement strand
CTTGAAGGTCCTTTCCAGCCTAATGATTCTGCGATTCTGTGAAAACAAAAAGAAAATAGCAATAATCTATTTTTGTAGGATAGAGCAGACAAAGAGAAAAAAATGAATAAGCAATGTCTTTTTACTTCAGTTGCTGTAACCTTCTTTTTGCTTAAGTCTTATCATCTTAGTCTGTGTCTTGACCTAGTATGTGAAGAAGCGGCAATTACAAGAAACAAAGATCACTTTAGTCTCACCTTCATATAGGCTAGCTTTTGTAACTTCTTGTCAAGTCCAGTGAAGTCGGGCTGAGCCCCAAAATCTTGTTTTTTTAAAACAGTCTCAACTGCTCTAAATAAAGTGGTTAATCCTCACTACAACTTTGACACAGAGGTAAAAGAAATGATCACTTGAGGTGAACCAGGATCTAATGAGTGACTCAAGCCTCTAAAGCAAACAAAAGACAAATTAGGAATACATAGAGTTTTCTTTTCTTAAAGTTTGCAGTGTTTTACAAATAACCTCAGCACTGGAAAACTTGGGATAGCTTTTGGGTCTGATATTTTCCTTGTATCTTATTTGCAATCCTGTCTGCACCTCTGAACATAGATGAAGATGTAGGTATAGTTTTGCATTTATCACAAAAGGTCCTCATCTAAGATTTCAGTTGACTTTGTTAATCGGTCTGCTAAAGTCAAGACTGTGACTCCAATTCACTGTTTTGTTACACTTTCTTTATGTCTGTGTCATTCACTGATTCCACCATTCATTTGAAAAAAGAGAAGTCGCAATGCAGACCTGAAGTGGAATTGAAACTGAACTCTCAGCTCTTTCCAGTTGGCCACCTTCAACAAATGTGCATGTTGGACTCACCTGGAGTCTCAAAAATAAGAATCTATGTCTTTGTAACAGATTTGATGTGACTTTTCCACAGTTGATGGGCGAGAGGCAGTGTTCAGAAACGAGTGACTTAGGCCACTTGAAGAATCACTGTGAAAGACATTAGGAAAAAGAAAATTTAATATGAATTTGTAAAAAGTGAGACTTAAGAGAATTTGATGGTAAGGTTTACTCTATTACATATTCAACATGGAAAAAACATACAAAGGGAAAAGAAATTATATTAGAATGATTTACATATGGATTGGGGGAAATTATTTACACAGGATCAGGGAAATCGAGTCAGAATTGGGTTGGTGTGATTTATATAGGGATTAAGGAAAGAAGATGAAGGAGATCCACCTGTTGAGTCACAAGGTTCGGAGTGGACGAAGGTTCAGAGGGGACACTCTTGCATACTAAACTCCTTTCAGAGGGGAGTCTAGGTGCAGCTGAATCCACTCCTGGTCCTGGACTTAATCAACAGTTTTATATCTAAAGGGCAAATAGCATACACACACAAATAGAGATATAGACATAGAATTATATGAAGGTATACCTGTTAAAAATTCCCCCTACATTCAGTGAAATATTAATGCCAAATGTCTTTGCATTTCTCACTTGGTGAGGGTTGAGCCTCAAGCATTGGGGGTTTCAGCCCAGGTCCTGTCATCAGTCTTCAGTGATGGTCGTCCAAACTTCGCAAACTTGAGAGTTTGCAAGCTCTGAGAGGCATCCTACTCAGAGGGAGATGCTGGTCGCAGGCTGCTGTGGTCCAGGAGAGCTCAAAGGGCTTCACTCAGGACTGCTGTGTATAGGGTCACGAGATTATTAACTTTAGGCAACAGTAAATTTCCTTCCTGGCCACAATAATTCATTGGTAGTTACTGGAATTCTTGAAATTCCCGTGACGCTGGTACTGGTTCACTCGAGTCATGATTAGATAAGATATATTCCAGGGGTATCAGGGGATGATTAGTTACTCTCACAATGGTATTGCTGGAATAGTCAGCACCATTCCCCACCTTAGCTATGCAAGAGGGCTTGCTACGGTCAAGGGGCTCTTAATCGCCAAATTCATTGCACCAAGGCCAACACTTGATGAGAATTCCTAAGGTCATAGAGCAGTCCAGGACTAAGGAGGGGAGGAAATGCACCACCACAGGTGGGTATCACTGGATGTAATTCTGCAGGGTCCTTTACCCAGAAACACAAAGTACACTATGTTCGTCAAATTTTATCTTCTGTTATTTCAACAAAAAGTACAGGAGGAAGAGACAAGGAATAGTCAGAAGAAGATCAAACTTTCAGCAAGAGTAACTACAGTTTTCTCAGAAGAGACATACAATTCACAAATCCTTTTAGATATCAGAGCCTCATCTTTTGATTTGATTTTTTCACAACTGCTGTGCACAGCATTCCTTGTTGTGTTATATTGGAATAAGATGGCTGAATTGGTAGATTAAGAATTAGCAAAGCTCTTCCACCACTGTCATAATGTTGCAGCATAGGCAACCCAACAGGTAGTGTTCTACCTCTGTTTACAGGCATGAAAGCTGGAAACCACTGAAATGGCAGAGAATGCAAAATATGGACATTTATCTCCAGGCATTAATCATGCCTTAGTTTCCTTTTTATAAAATGGAGGTAATAGGAAAGTGGTGTGAAGATGAATGGGATCTAAAAAGTAAATAGGACAGGGAAACTGTATGTTTATTCCATCTATGAAAATCAAGCCATTTTACATCTGGATGAATATTCAAGAAATACTCAGTTATCAACCTTACAGAATAATTACAATTCCAGTGAGATGTGGGTGGTCAGCTTCTTGGAAATATGGATGCAATAACATCAAAAGCAATACTGCAGCTGAAGGAAACAATCCTCCCTTCTAATGAGGGATTTGTCTCAACCTGCACACTCAAGAATTTTCCAGATGCCACAGAGGAAAAAAACCAACCTACTAATTTTTGCTTCTAATGCATAGAAAGTCTGTCATGTAAAGACCTGAACTGCCTTAGTGCTGCTTAGTATATATGTAATAATGTATAACATGTATATAACCTGCCTTTACCATGAAGGTTAAGCGTAGCTGCCAAGATCTGTTCAGTTTTTTGATCGGTGTTTCTCTCAATGACACAATATGAAACCTGTTTCTTGAAGTAAAAATGGGTATCGTACTTCACTGTTTCTAAGGAGTAGTCTTCTTAGTATGCATGAGGCTTATTTAAGTTGTCGAGGTAGTGTACAGAAAATGAGGTACTTTCCCAGCAGATGGCAACCTATAAGAAGAAAAAGAAACTTCAGCATTTTAGTGTCACTAAATTTGCTGTAAGACTCAGATAGTGTTAGATTTTCCCACTGCCAGTTACAAAGACAATTATGGGGATGTCCTCGACAGTTAGCATAGTAAAACAGAGACATTCTCTTGATTATGTTTCTTAACACCTTGGCAGTGAGGGCTTATGAAATTAAAATATTCTTTTGAAATCATACAGTGATGGGTCTGTTCAGTTATATTATGTTGTAAAACAGCTGACATAATAGCAGGTAGCTGGGTAACTTACCTGCTGGTATGTTGGCAATCCAAATTGGAGTTTTGCTTCATAGCGGTCATGTAAGCATGGTGTGTCCTTAATGTACCCGAGTAGCCGTTGAAGGAGCTTACTGTCACAAAGCCACTTCAGCTAATGAGCATGTCACTTGGTTTGAGCAATTTTTAGCATGGTTTACTTCAAGTAGATGTGGTATGGGGAGCATGGGATTCATCATCCAGCATTACTTGTCTAGTGCACATCCCGGCACAGTGCTACTTCTAAAGACAGTCTTCCTCTTCTTTTTTTTTTCTCAGATGAAGTCAATTGGCAAAATAAGCACATCGCTCTCACTGCTAAGTGAGAGGACTTTCAAGGCAATTTCATGGGTGCCCTGTTCCCACCAAATTTCAGTAGGATTCGGGTGTTCCATTTAGGACCCTGAAGTGAGGGCATGGGCCTGAATAAGTTGGATGGTCAATCTTCTTCCCATTACAGAGCTCTCGCTGTTGCATGCTATTTTCTTCTTTTTTTTAATGTAGCTGCTAAAAATGTCTGGCATCCACTTACTACAGCTAGCTAGTGTTGAAAAGCAATAGAGAAGAAAGTACGTCTTGGAGTAATTAAAACAAGCAACATGTTTAGAAAAAATCCAAATCTGTTTGAGTCTGACTAGGTATCACTTGTCTGGAGAGACAAATAAAACATGGTAAAACAATACTCATTTATATAGCTTTGAAAAATGCATTCTGAGTTTTCCCCTGTATCTTGCCCAGAGATGAACAGCTTATAATTCAACTTTACCAAAGGAAATTACATTAGCAACCTTGTATTCTTGATGGCCCAAGTAAGATATGCAGTCTTTAACTCAAATATCAAACATACCAAAATGGTAAGGTTTGTATTTTGGGTTGGGTTGGGTCAGGTATTTTCTTCCAGTTTATCCACAGCTGCTTATTCCTTCAAAGTGCAAGCAGGTACCTGAAGGGACTCACCTGGCACCTACAAAGTACCTGCACTTGGCAGCAGCTCCAGAAAATTTGCTATTAAGCTTCAGCCTCCAAACTCATTTTACTTATGTGCTGATCTAAAACTGAACAAATTGACCAATGCTTCTTCCACCTTACCAGGTGTGCATATGTTTTCTGAGAAATTTGGAAAGCATACCTGTACTCCACTGAATATTCTGTTGATATCAAACTGTAACAGAGGAAAAGAGGCTGTCATGCCTAAATAAACCAAAATAAAAGTAAAGTAAAAATTGGGGTTACTTTTTGTATAATCTTAATCTGGAGGAGTATTACTGGGGAAGATGGACACTCAGAAAATCATGGTGGGAAGAATACCCTGTGTATTCCTGTAGAGCCCAGTAGTTACCCCTACACAGTAGGCTGGATTAGTGAAAGCTTTCAGGTGTAATAGAGTTGGTATTTGTAAGAAGAGGCAAGTTTTCAGTCATTTAGATGTAAATCTTCACTGTATTCCTTTCCGTCTCTTCTCCTGCCTGCTTTTCCAACCTCACTCACTGGCATTATTCTGTGTCAAGAATGGGGAGCAATGACTTTTGTGCTCCTTTTCTTGAGCTTTCGTACATGTTGTCCAGGGTTTAGGGCTGTCTCATCATCTGGCTTTTCACTCCTGTCCTCAGTCATTGTCTGAAAATCTGATGCACCTTCCCCAGCTGACCCATGCCACAAGTGGGTCATATAACATAAAGCATTGTGTCTTGCTGTCTCCAGAGCTTCTGGGCTTCAGGGGAAGCCAAGGGCAGGTGCGAACTTTACTGGTTTATATGCAGTATTTTCTTTAGACCTATGGGAAATTTTGACCACAAAAGATGTAAAAAGAAGAAAATAATAGTGACACAAAAGGAAGAAAAACAGCCCTTCAAATAACACCTCGTGTTTGGCAGAAAAAGTCAATTTTAAAAAGCAAAAGTTAATTTTTTCTCAGATGTTATCATGCTATCCAAAGAGTAAAATGTATCTTGGGTTGTTCTTTTTTTTGTTTAACATTCCCATCTCATTAAAACTTGAACACATACAACTGGAGGAAGTATTCTGAATGTAATCCTGCCCAAAGGCTAAGCTTTCCCACCTGTTGTTATATATTTGTTCTTCCTTACCAAATAGTTCTTGAACTCTACCCATAAATTAGCCCTTTCCTTTATTTTTCACATTTTCCCTTGCCCCATTTTTGTAATTGGGCCATGAAAAAACACTTCTTCCTTCCTCCCTCTTCCTGCTTGTGTCTGCCAGTGTTTCAAACAGCAGGT
Source organism: Phaethon lepturus (assembly GCF_000687285.1). NCBI lineage: Eukaryota > Metazoa > Chordata > Aves > Phaethontiformes > Phaethontidae > Phaethon > Phaethon lepturus. The sequence continues at coordinate 3,260 of NW_010557783.1, read as the reverse complement.
TCTCCACCTTCTGCTATGACCATGTGTTTGTTTAATTAAAGCTTGCAAGGAGCAAGGGAGGGAGATGTCTTTAGGGCTAATTCATGCCTAATGGTGTCACAGCAAATTTTAGATGAAGGTTGAGGTTTTTATGAAGGATATACCATCTCAATGTAAAAGAGGGACTGTTTTCTAGATCTTTCGTTTCTGCTTAGCCCAGCGGGAAATGGGGTTGATCTGTAGTGACCCATACTAGTTGCAAAGGCAGAAGCAGCTCTTTCTTCCTCATTTTGCAATACTCTGGCAGTCGACCCTTGTGCAGCCTAACTGAAGGCTGCTTCTGAAGAGCATTTGACCCATCTCTGCTCAGCAGAGCCAGTAATCAAATTAGATAACCATGTCCACAAAACAGGAAGGATAACAGCATGGCAGAGAGCTTAGGTGGCAGGTGCTCAGCACAAGGACTCCTGTGTTGCGTTATATGCAGAATTGCTAATGGCTATAAAACCAAATCAGAGTTTATGACAAAATTAGTACAGCGGTAGGTCAGTCAGCTGTAAGTTAGAGCCAGCTGTAAATCAGTGAGCTACAAAGACCAGAATCTGCAAAAATATTAGGTCTTATTTAGGTACCTAACTTCCAATAGATTTGACCTGAAGAACTTTAAACCATACAACAGGAGTAAATTCACTGTCACCAATGGGTTTAAAGAGACCTTTAAAGATAGGTGTTTTTAAGAAGAAAGAAACATTAAATATGGAGCACTTGTGCCACTGTAGTTGGCTAATGTCTTGTTACTCCTTGTTCAGTAACACCTGAAAGCTTGCTAGCTGGCTCTTTATTTTTTTAAGTGTTCTTATTCCTAATAAAAGGAAATTAATAAATTCAACAAATTATGCTCTGGAACAGTGGATATGCAAATGGTTTGGGTTGGAAAGGACCTTAAAGTTCATCTAGTCCAATCACCCTGCCTTGGACAAGGACACCTTCCACTAGAATAAGTTACTCAAAGCCCCATCCAGCCTGGCCTTGAACAGGGCATCCACAACTTCTCTGGGCAACCTATTCCAGTCCCTCAGCACCCTCATAGTGAAGAATTTCTTCCTAATATAAAATCCAGAAAAATGATCCAAGGGACGGCACACCTCTTCTATGAGGACAGGCTGAGAGAGTTGGGGTTGTTCAGCCTGGAGAAGGCTCCAGGGAGACCTTACTGCAGCCTTCCAGTACTTAAAGGGGGCCTATAAGAAAGATGGGGACAGACTTCTTAGCAGGGCCTGTATCGATGTAGATTTTGACTAGATCTAAGGAAGAAATTTTTGACAATGAGGGTGGTAAAACCCTGGCACAGGTTGCCCAGAGAGGTGGTAGCTGCCCCATCCCTGGAAACATTCAAGGTCAGGCTGGACAGAGCTCTGAGCAACCTGGTCTAGTTGAAGATGTTCCTGCTCATTGCAGGGCAGGTGAACTAGATGACCTTTAAACTATTCTATGATTCTATAAAAGTATGTGAAGAAACTCATTCAGGAGATAGCAAAAGGAACTGGGTTGTTTCCACAACCATCTCTTCTCTGCAGCCGCATAGTTGCGTTTTGCTGTAAGAATAATAAGGATTTTTTTTTTTATGTAGGAAATAACATCCGGCTGTTTTTGACTGCTCACCAGGGCCCTAAGGACAGCGGTACAGAAAGCAACATCACCAGCACCACTGTTATCACAAATCTTCTCTTCTGGATATTCTTATCTAACAATACTAAAGAAAATAGCTAACATCTTGCTTCAGCCTGCAATAAGCAAGTTGCTCAAACTGTTGGACTTTTCTGAAGGAGAAAATGTGCTAGGCAGGTCTGATGTCTTCGTCTGTTGACAAGGTGCTCCTGCAAGACTACAGAGTGCTCCTGAGTGTGCTCTGCTGTATCTCTCTTGCATTCAGTGGGAAAACTCTTGACTCGTGTTAACATCAACAGAGGTGTAATTTTACCCAAAAGTTCTGGTTTGGAGTGATAAGAATAACTGATTTGTTTTTTATAAAATCAAACCAAAATCACCAGTGCTGAATTTCTGGAAGCAGCCTCCTCCAGAACTCTGCCTTCAAACAGCATATGAATTCATAAAATAAATATTGTGCTTCATACTTTTGTTATTCCATTTACCTCTTCTTTGTTAAAGTAGAAACTACAAAACTATGTCATAGTTAGAACAGGGGAAGAAATTTTAAACCAAATCTCTTCTTCCTGCAAAGACTTACACAGCTGTGGATCTGCAAGAACATGAACAGTAGCAGGGGGTAATGGGACTGACTGCGTTTAACAGAGAGCTATGCAACAGAAAGTCATTCTGCAACTACTCCATCAAACTGCAATAACCTTAATATTACTAAGCATGCTGTCTTACTACAAGTTTTCTTTCAGGAATAGATTGTAGATGCTTTGCAATGTATTGGTAAATTATGGTTATTTTCAACAATTTCTTTTGCTTATTGACAAAAAAAAAAAAAAAGGAAGCCTACAATTAGCCTAGAGAAAGCTTTTCAGATGCATAGGAATTTGTGAGGCAGTATGATTTAGAAGAAATAAAAAAGGTAGGTGTAGGTTGAAGGGAGAAGAGAGGGGAGACAGAACAGGAGTGGCAGGAGCTTGCAATAAATAAGTAACACTGGCCAAGTCAAGAAAAAATAAAAGACAAAGAAAATCAACAAGTGATTTGACTTAAGCAGATATGGCTTTATTTACACTCAGTGGAAGTGTAAATGCATGGTCCTGAGTATGTAGGGGTACCGACAAGAAATTACTTCAAGTGAATTCTTCACATCTATTGGCTACTAAACCTCTGTGTGGACTGTCATTCAGTGTTAAATTTGTTTTACTTTAATTCTGAAGCATGTTAAATTACATTGAATGAAAGCCATTTAATTTTGAGCAAGAGTATTCACAACAGTGTTTTGCTATACTTCAATAAATCTATCTAAAATCCTCATCTCTGGACTCACTCTCTCATCACTCTTCATGCTGGCAGTTGTACATGTGTTTTATTTGGACGGCAAGATACAGCTACTATACAAGTTTTACAAATCAGGATTTCAATGCTTAGATTGCAGTTGGCATAAGAATATAAAGGTGTTCTTCTTTAAGAAAAAAATACATTTAAGAAATTCTCCAGGCTTCAGCAGCATCATCAAAGAAAGCCACTACTGGAGAACGCAAATCCTTATATGATATCTATCAGTCATGTTAAAAAGTTCACACTTTATCATCTTAGGACAAAAAAATAATAACAAATGA
>NW_010557782.1:1916-2365 GCF_000687285.1 Phaethon lepturus | reverse complement strand
GGAAGGGAGGTTAAATGGTATTTCTGCAGCGGAAGTGCTGCACAGGCCCCGAAACAAAACCAGGGCACGGCGTTCGGCAGCGTGCAAGGAGCAGTTCCCTTCTCAGGGAAAAGGAAAGTCTACTGAGATACCCCTCCTCCCAAAAGTGGTAAACGTTGATGTAAACTTCTCATTAGTTCAGCAAAAACCTGAGCAACGAGCTGAGCAACAGCGCTTCTGTTGTGTGCAGCGGAAGTGCTGCACAGGCCCCGAAACAAAACCAGGGCACGGCGTTCGGCAGCGTGCAAGGAGCAGTTCCCTTCTCAGGGAAAAGGAAAGTCTACTGAGATACCCCTCCTCCCAAAAGTGGTAAACGTTGATGTAAACTTCTCATTAGTTCAGCAAAAACCTGAGCAACGAGCTGAGCAACAGCGCTTCTGTTGTGCTATTTACAGCATTTGCCGGCATTT
>NW_010557782.1:0-1555 GCF_000687285.1 Phaethon lepturus | reverse complement strand
CCGGCTCATTCCGGCAGCAGGGCCCCCCCAGGCTTCTGTACACTTTTCCATTAATGAATAATTTGCACAAGTAATGATTATAGAGCGAAACCGCATGAGCCGTTACCCATACGCATTACCCTGAGCTCAAGGGAGCTTGGCCAGAATATTTCTATATTAGCACGCGGTTGCGCCGATAGCACCGGAGCCACGCGCCTGCCGCGGAAAACCCCCAACTCGGGGAGGCAGGTCCCAGGCAGCCGGCAGAACAGCGCGCATCGGTACGGCCATTCCCAGCCGTTTCCCATCCAGCGGCTGAGACTTTCCAGCAGGGGCGGTGATCCCGCACCCCTCGCTCCGTTACAGAGCAGGATCTGGCCCCGCAGCCGCTTCGCCAGGAGCCACACGGCCCTTGCCACCAGCTTTCAGCAAGTCCGCGGGAAACCAGAGATGGACCCACCAGGCAACACCACCGTCTCAGGGACCCTCCTGGGCCCCACGAGCATCTTGGCCCCTTCCAGAGCAATGCCCAGAGCCCCCCAGCGGCACGGGAGCCGGGGCTGGGTAATAAGCACAGGGTACCCCTCATCCCACCAACACCCATCCCCTTTCCAGACAGCAAGATTCAAAAACAAAGCAAAAAAACCTGCCAGACGTCACTGAATTCACAGCCAGCAGCTCGGTGGTGACCCGTCCTGCCGATTTCCCACCCCGGGAATTGCACCGTGCGTAGCTTAACCCACTGGTCACACAGTGGTTGTGTGTAATGTCACTGTAATCACCCAGTGCCTGAATCACCCTGGACTTGACAGGAGAACAAGCTGTGTGACGTGCACGAACGCATCTCCAGGACTGGCAGATACGGCCGGTCTGCCACCGCACAGAGCCGGCCCCGGGACGACAGCCCAGCTGACAAGCAAAGCCCCTTCCACGCACAAAGCCGCCTCTCGGCACCACGGATCTCACAGGGAAATGGCTTTACGTGCAGGTACTCACTTGATCTTCAGGCTGGCGAGCATTGTCTTGTCGATCCTGGGGAGAAAGCAGAGGAGCGCGTTACTGCGGGTGCGGGGGGTCGGGGCGCAGATGGCAGGGCTGTCCCTCCTCCCGACTCGGGACCCCGGGCTGCTGGCAAACCCGGCCCCAGCGTCTCCTCCGGAGGTGCCATCGGTCTGGCCGACGCGATGATCACCACGGAAAGTCTTGACCAGAAGACAAAATCAACCAAAATTTAACCCAAACTGAAGCCTGGCAGCAAGCGAAACGCAATCCCCCGTTACTTCCCGGTGGTGACCAGCGGAGAACCGTTGCCTCCTCACCCAAAATGCCAGAGGTGAACCGGGCAGCAGAGGAGGGCATTGCCCATGTCCCAGCGCCCTCCAAAGCGCTGCTCCCACCCCCCACAAACCACACGTTTAAGGACACCAGCCCCGTGACAGACCCGACGTGCTGGGGAGATCATACCAAACCCCGCAGACGTGACCCTGCAGCCTTTCCAGAAGCCGGAGGGAGCAAGGATAGAGCGAGGTGCAGGATTTTCGTACCCGGCTGGGTGCCGCCTCGCTGCGTGAGCTCG
>NW_010557781.1:0-9578 GCF_000687285.1 Phaethon lepturus | reverse complement strand
GTGAACGAGGAAGAGGTTAGAGGTTGCTGAGGTTCGTGTCCTTGGTGCAGAGGGAGCAGCAGGCCGGGGTGGGGTTGAGTTCGCTGGAGAACAGGCAGCCCGACGGGGAGAGGAGGATGCTGAGGCCTGGGGTACAGGAGGAGTGTACTGCGGTCTGTGGATCCTGGAGTGGGGATGTGACGGGGATGCTTTGCCCTCATCCCTGAGATGAGCCCTGTTCTGTATCTAGGGGCACAGCAGTACCTTTCCAGGGTCTATTCTGGCAACAAGGGTGCTAGTTTGTTTGGGGACCCAAAGAAACTTGGTAATATTTTTGAGAAAGGCAGGACGGTGTGAATAATATCCATCATGGATCAGATTTTCTTTTCATATGTTCACCATGAACTTTGATAGTTTGCATCTACTAACACATAATGTGTTTAACTTCTTCAATCTGAAGGATTATTTGATACCTGCATTCCCATTGAAGTCATAAATGGACTCTGAGAATTAAACATCTGTTAAACATGAAGGCATGAGAACATTAAAGCAAATTTCTCCAGTTCTTTCAAGACTTTTTGAACTGAGGAAGTAGGTTAAATCTCCTGCCATTTAATTCTGTTCAAACAGGAAGTGGGCAACAGTCAGTGACAGGAGTTGAAGCTTCAGATGATGCTAACAGTTACTGGCGGATTCGTGGGAAGAACGATGGCAGTTGCCAGCGCGGGACACCGGTGAAATGCGGGCAAACTATACGACTTACCCATGTTAACACAGGAAAAAATTTACATACTCATCACTTCCCATCACCACTTTCCAATAACCAAGTAAGTTGTTTTAAATCTTAAGCGTTTGTATAAATAGTGCATGCTATTGACAATAGTCTCTCTAGTTTCTCATATTTTTGAACAATCAGGCTTGGGTACTAGCTGCCAGAAACAGTATGGCTATGCATATCCAGAGTTTTTAAAAACTTATATATGTTTTTACTTGCTTTTCTGCATCTTGGAATACTGTATTTAAGTTCTTGACAGAGGTAAAATTTAATATGTACCTGTATTGGTATTTCACAGTAGTTTTAACAAATCTGCTTTTTTTTTTTTTTTTTTTTTTTATTCTGCACCATTGCTGCTGGGAAGATTGTTCTGAAAAGTTTAGCACTTCCAGGGCATAGGAGGCTGGGCACCTCCCTCAACATTGTGAAGGTTGCTCTAGAGCAAGGCAACTAATCATGTGTTGTAGCGCTAGGCATTCCTACATCCAAGTGTCTTGGTGATCCAATCTATTAGTCTCAGTCATCGTCTCGCTATCCCTGTTTTAGTTCACTATTCTTGTTTACCTGTCCTCCTCCCACAAGAAAAACGAATCTGCTCTCACAATCATATTTATTTATCATTTTGTACATACCTAGAAGAGTGTAATTTCTAACTGTAATTAGGTCCCAGTCTTGTCCTTGAAGAAATGCTTCTCCAAGATTGAAAATCTCTCTTAAAATAAATAAAGCAAACTCGTTGGAAGTTTGTTATTAGTAGTCATTTTAGTCTTCCTTCAGGCTATGTAGATAGATCATTACATTCAAAGCTGAAAACCTGACCCTGTAAAAACAGTTTGTCTTTTGCCATGAGTAAAGTGGCTGAAACAATAAGTTCCAGTTTTGTGTAGGTATCTAGATGATCTGGTTATTAAAAGAAGTGATGGGAAAAGAGCATTTCAGAATAATTATTTAAAGAACAGATTGACTCTAAAACCTTCCGCCAGTTTTAATTTCTCAGTTTAGAGAATTTGAATAACATTGTCATTAATGTAAAAATGTTTAGTAACTGCCATTGTGTTTCTTTGTTTTTGCTATGTGTTTGCACAGTATCTAAGCAAAAGGAAAGTTTGCATGACTTCCCAGAGATTGCAGGACTGTGAATTTGACATTACTGAAATATGGTATAGTTAGGAACACAAACTTTCATTTCATACTCTTAACAGAAGTTGGATTTTCAATTAGTATTTTACCTTTCACACTTTTTGGACTACATAAACTTGTATTAACATGGCCGTAAAATTTTAGGTTGCTAGGTACAAACTATTGCAGTTCTATTTTCAAGTTGTTCATCACTTCAAGTTATCAGATTTTTAAGAATTAAAGGCTCCCTGGAGTCCTAAACAGTTGGTGCCTAGCCTATCAGGTTTCTGCAAACACTTGGAATTTTTGTTGGTGCATAACGAAATGTAATCTCTAACTTCTGTTTTAGCAGGAATTAATTTGCTTTAATGGTGGTCTTTATGTTTTTAAAGAGCTATTCATCTGTCTATCTGAAGAAAGAGCGTGAACCAGAATAATTGTTGACCCAATTGTAAGCTTGGTATATAATTAGGTAAAAAAGTAATATGATTATTTAATAAGCTAAATTATTGTGATGTTGTGGTAAAAACATATGCTGAAAAAAACCTGTTGCAATGGTAACAATGAAGATGGTCATACTACAAAATTAAATGTCTGCAGTGACAAACTTTTTTGAGTGGGAAAATTTGCATCAGCATTATTGTTTCTTTTGAATTTTTTCTCAGGATTGTTCTGATCTGTGTGCTTAAGTCCTCTTCCATTTCATTTGTAGTGTATGTTAGGGTTTGTTGGCATTTTTTGCTCAGATTACATGTTGGAGTTTGTTGGTGTTTTGTGATCAGATTGTAGCGATAGAAAGTTACTGCTTCTGGATTTGATAACTTGACAAAGCAGTGCAACAATGCTTTTTCTTTCCTCTCCATCCTTGCCTTTACACTCTGCTGACTTTGTGGTTAATAATTTTGTGTGTGTATTGGAGGTATTTGCTTACATTTTCACTTCAGGAAGTTTGTGTCTCTAACAGGAAGTAAGTGCCTTTGGTGATGATGGCGAAGGAGATGACCTCGATATATGGATTGTGCAATGCAGTGGGACTTACTGGGAGCGGGAGGATGCAGTGCGCTTCAAGCACGTAGGAACTGAGGTGTTCCTTTCAATAACAGGGGAACAGTATGGCCATCCCATTAGAGGCCAGCGGGAAGTTCATGGCATGCCTACTGCTAATCATCACAACTATTGGAAAGCAATGGAAGGAGTCTTCATCAAACCCAGTATGGACCCTGCAAAACATGATGAGCTGTGAATTGACAGAGGATCCAAAATGCTTCAGCTTACTCCAGTGTTCGGAGATGCTAATCTTTGGTCTCTTATAAGTCCCGCCTTGCCTAAGTGACTGACTTTCTGTATTACTGAAGGGCATTAGTTCATTCTAGGAATGCAGCACTTCTGTGGGGAATGGCATCTGCCAGGTTCAGCCATTGAAATCTATTTGGTGAAATCCTCTCTGAATTTTCAAGCTTAATTGATGAAACTGGTTCATACATCTGTTAGTTTTCGTTGTCGTTTGTTTTGCTTGTTACTTTTCTTGAATTCGAAGGAAATGGAAAAACTGAAGTAATACATTTCTGTAGTCCCGAGTACAATAAAACATTGTATTTTGAATCTTTTTCCCATTATAATTGAATAATTTGGAAGCGGATTTCTACTTCTTAGTGAGGGAATGTTGTTAATGAGGAGATGGAGTAAGTCTAGAAAGGGGAAAATAGTTCTTAAATCTGGTGTCTTTTGAATGGCTTGAAGTCAGCTATTGAGCCTTCCAGAAGAATGAGTTTCATTGTGTACTGTATTGGAAGAGTTGAAAATATTGTGTATGTTGGAGCAAGAAGACAAAGTTCTAATTTATTCACTTTCTCCAAGAAGTTCATATTTTCTGGTAATGGTGGTACTGCTAATTGTCAAATGGTACGGCTGGTCTGTTCTATGCATTGGTACAGAAAGCTACTGTTCATTTAATTAATATCAGGATTTTATAAAATCCTATGTGGTGTGAAGGAACAATTGAATTTGACTTATGTTGTACTTGCACGTCACTCTGCAAGATCAATATGAGAATCCAGATGAACAAATAGTGGGTCATACACGCATGTGAGGGTTTTTTGTGTGAATCCAGAAGAGGAGGAAAAAGAATCTTAGACAGTGGTTTGGTCCTGGATTTTTGACAGAATGGTATGCTCTGGAGTGCTAGCAAGGAGTCTTCCCCGAACAAGTTATGAATTTCTGCATTCCTTTCCTCTGTGAAAAGAGAAAAAAACCTAAATCTTGAATGTGTTTGTTACACGTTGTTACTGGAAGTAGATTAAAATCCAAAGTACCATATGTTTCTATTGGCTTTAAACAGAAAAACTCACAAAACAAGTGTGAAAAGTCAGAAACTTCAGATGTTCTTGTCTCCGTGTGTAAATAGTTTACTGATTATGGTCTTAATTAGTCAATCAGTTAAAGAAGCAGGAAACTGATTTACTGCTTTTACAGCTCCAGTCACATGCTGTAGTGTTAAGAGAGTTGTGTTGAAGATGCAACAGGCAATTGCAGTTAATCTTTATAAATATACCTACTGATACGTGTTTCATATTCTGATCCCTCATGTGGCTGTACAGGCTAGCTTCAGGTTTTGTTTAAGGGTTTGCTAGTAGTGAAGATTCTTCATACCCTATGGAACAAGGAACCTCTGTAACAGTTGTTCTACGTACCTGATTATTTTTCTTCGAAGAATAAGGTAAGGCTGTTTTTCTATTAACCTTAGTTGCGTGTGGGTATTTAAGGATTATGAGCATTTTGGAGACTAAGTAGACTAGCTTTTGCTGTTTTGTATTAGAAGTAAACTTTTCTGTGATTAATGTTTTGGGTTCACTGATACTCCTGACTGGTATTGAAGTTGTAGCTATAATGGATAACTATTTAGAAACAAAACAAAACTTCTGCATAAACAAGCTGACTCTTTCCTTTATTAAAAAGGAGGGTTTTTCTTTTGAAGTTGGTATATGAGTAAGCACAAAAAAGAGTGCTAGCATTTGGCAGGAGGAAGAAATACATTTGGCAATGAGTTCTCTTCACTAAGAGCTAAATGCTTTATGCCTAAGCCATATGGGCATAGTGTTCATGCACCTGTGGAATACTGGCTTGGCTGGGAAGGGGTAGAGTTTTGTGGCTCATCACAGTCTGTGTGCCAGGTAGTATCCCTACCCAATGTTTCTCTCTGCCGGGATGTTTCTGTCCCTAGCAAAGGTATTTATCAGTCATATTTATTATGCTTGAGTGGGATCTCACTGAACCTTCCTCTTTCTGTTCTGGATTTGAGCCAAATTGGTTTGGTGAGGCTGAGAAAGAACTGACTTTTAGTTCTTATTACTTACTTTCTAATACGATCTCAGTTTTGAAAACATTTGTACCTTCTGTTCCTGAAGAACCAGGCTTCCCCATATGCATGTATTCATGAATGCCTTATTTAGAGACATATTCAATGATATTCCTGTGAATTGGGTTTCCTTCACATTTGATTCTGACCAAAGTGTAAAAGTAATTTGGCCGTAATATTTCACTTGTCCATGTGTAACAACAGATTTCTTTTTTTAATTCTTGCCACTATAAAAATTGTGCTGAAGGACTCTTATTTAAGGCCAGTTGAATTACATCTTTGGAAAGGTCTAATATAGTACTAAAATAACTATTGGTACTTACAGTGTGCTAAATGCAGACTACAAAAGTCCTAAGTTAATGTAGGAAGTGCAAAAGCTTATAGCTGTGAAAAATGATGGTTTGTGCAAGTGCTCATGTGCTTTTCTTTCTATATAACTTCTAGATTTACAAGACTTGCATTAGTATCTGTTTAATGTCATATTTTATGCTTTAAACTGAAGTACTGAGACTTTAGAGTCTGACTCAGGTGTGTTTATTTACTTTGCTTACAACTCAACTGTTCAGTCCTTCCCCCACAGCTGATGACTGGGGGCTTGGAGAATCACAGTTTTTTATATTGGATTTTGTTATTGTTTGTTTTCCATATGATTTTTATCATCTGCTTAAAGATGTTGCAGCTCTTGGGTAAAAGATGAAATACTGAGAGATGTAGATGTGAGAGTTGAGAACACTGTTTTCCTTCTTTCTTTCTTTCTTTCTTTCTCTTTGTTTTAGGTGATAAACTAAATTTTATAATACCTCTTGTCAAAATTCTCTATACACTTCAAGGTTAAGTGAAAACTATTTTGGCTTCTGTTCCTAGCAGAAAATAATTCTTTCAAATAACTGACAGGTGCTTTCCAATTTCTTGCTCACTGCTATTACAAGAACTCTTTGAAAAGGTGTGCCAATGTTGTTACTCTTCCTTTAATAAACTGGAAAGGCTTTTGGGAAAAGAATTAGAGGGATCCTTACTTACAGATTTTTTTCTCAGTGGGAATAACTGCTAGTTGACCTACTTTTAAACTCTGCTTTGAAAAATCTGTCAAATACTGCATCTTACACATGTGTGTGTCTAGTTCCATGTAAAATAACAGAGTTCTTTAGACACATTAATTTTGGAGGCAAGTGTGTGTGTCTGCAAGCGCTTTTACTCTTTATTTCCTGAAGCTGTATAACTGTTCAGCATATGAACACTTGCCACACATTTTAGCTTTTTCGTCGGTAGGAATGAGAACTGGTTTTAGTTCTTCGAAAGTGCTAGAAGGGATGTACTGCTCACTTACTCTTCATTCTGAATGTCGAGGCTAAAGATAAACCAATGTCTTAATTTCATTTATTATGATTAGGAATACTAATTGCATATATCTGTTCTTATTAAGTTAAATTAGTGGGTATTTTTAAAGATCAAACAAAAAAATAATTACAATCAAAACAACCATGTAACAGAGATGCTTACTCAGCATTATTTTTAAGCCTGTTAGTTTTGCTGAATCTTCTTCTTCTCTTTTCTCCAGCACGGAAGGACTAGCTGTCCCTGTAGATACATCTGTACTAGACAGAGGCTGAACCTTAGAAGTATCTCCTTCCAGCAGCAGCATCTTGCTAGATGTCTGACTCCCTGGTTGGCATGCTTGCTGGCTTTTTGGTTAGATTCCCTGCTGGCAGCTGGGAAACTGGCTGAGAGCCTGTGAGAGGTTAGTGTGTGCAGGGTGCTGTGATGCTGCCTGCCCCTCTTTCCTAGTTGTAAGTTCTCACCTGTGCCCTTTTGATTTTGCAGTTCTTTCTTCAAACTCATCTTCCTGTAATCCAGCTCTGGGCCACCGTTCAAATATCTTTGATAATTAATTGTTTCATAACATGGCTGTTTCATCAGCTGCCTTTCAGGAACCCATGTGTTTGGGCTTACAAGACAGCACCCATGGTTGTGGTGTTCAACTTTTTAAGGAAACAGTTTTTAAAAAGAAAAAAAGTTACCCTTAACCAGGAATACTCAGAGCTAAGGAAGTGCTTTCTTCCTGTAGTCTCCTTGATTCTATTCTGTGGGGTAGGAAGTACAGAGGATGGTTTGCTTCCTCAAGAAGGAATGAAATGTTCAACCTGGCCAACCTGGAGTTGCATTGGAAGCACAAGGCAATTCAAACTTACCTTAGGTAATGAAGCATTTATTATGTATGCAAGTCACAAACAATAATAAACTTTAAGATCCGAAGGTTATTTTAAATACTTAGAGGAATAAATATTTTATACTTTCTCCCTTGTTCCCACCAACATTCTAAGTGTCTCAGTGCTCCCACATTTATAAATTCTTTAGCAGGACCTTGAGCATTTATACCTAATAACTTATTTTTACTCTATGCAAAAGGCAGAATACCAGGGTTAGCTCCTCCTAATCTGTTTCCTTAATCAAACTTGCAATAATTTCAGTGATGTGTGGGAATTGTTTGAGAGATGATCAACCAATTCCTACAAGGACAGTACTGAATTACTTGCATGAGGCAAGGAGGGAATATAGCAAGTGCCTTGAAAGTAGACTTCAGCAGTTGCACAGTTCAACGGCTCTTTCTCTTTAAATTGCAGCAAATTAAACTGATTACAAAAACCTTTTACTATATTTGGTATTGTACTAATTCTAAATTAGTGTAAAGTTCATGGCAGAATCCTCCAGCGACAGCTCCAATACTGATTCAAGCTGCTGTTTTGCGAGGGGTTTGGCTGCCTTCAATCCTTTGGGAAAATGACGTCCTGCTTCATTAGGGTTAGAAGTGCTAGAAGCTCTATGACATCTCATGGGTACCAAACCCAACGTTACAAATTAATCAGAATGTGTGCAAGCTATAAAGCTGGCTCATTAGTTCCTATCTGATTTTTTTAACCATAAAAATAATGTGTGGGTGCTGGCTTTCCGTGGCTGGAGGACTGTTGAGCTTGGACTTGAATCTAAGGCTCTTTCCTTGATCTACACGATGGTCATGTGTTTATTCACCTAAGCTTTAATTTCTGAGACTACTGATTAGTAGTAGAGGTGTGTGCTGTACTGGAAATGGAAGCATCTGGGTGAACCTGGTGTAACTCAAACCACAGTTAAACGTGGAACAAAACAGGTGCCCAGTGTCGTGATGCTTCGTCTGCTGTGACGCCGCCTCGGCCCCGTCTCTATGTGCCCGACTGCTGCAGGCTGGACGGCTCGGGCTGACTGCAGACGCCTTCCCGCGGCTCCCAGGGTGTGCAGGTGCCCCACAGAGCCCTTATCGCTCGGGTGTGTCTGCTCCTCACTTAAATCCAGGCGACTATTCTGTCCTGCCTCAGAACCATCCCGGGGGGCGGCCGCTAGTCAGCGCTGCTCCTCCGCCTTCCGCGCCCGCGGCCCCAGCGCTGCCGCCTCACTGGGAACTGGCGATGTTTCGGCAGCGCGGCTTTGACCGCCTGCAAATGTATCCTCCTCGGGGGGAAACAAATACCACCCGCTTCCCTGGCGTTACACCGCTAAGGCGATCAGCTGCTCTAAGACTTCCTGTGGGGCCGTGTCTCCCCTTAAGTGCGCCCTGCAAGTCATGTCCTACTCGGTTATTTGAAAGGGAAATTTAAAGCATTAGCGTAGGCTATAAAGCGATGCTTTAGGCGTTTCTGTTTACTATCTTTCTATAGGATCGATAAAGTGCGGCCAAGGATCGAGTCTGTTTGCTTACAGGAGATATCTAAGGCAATTACCTATATCTTAAAATTAAATACCAGTTTCCGCTCAGCGGGGGGAGGAAAGGCACGAAAGGAGCATTGAACAGGGAGCTCTCCTTCTCCTGTTATCTGCAACAAGCCCCTTGCATTTCGCGCAATCTCTAAAAAAAAAAGCTAAAATCAAACGATCTGTTTCTAGCCGGTGTGAGGTACGTTTCACGGCAGTGGTAATACTTACCTGAACGCTTCTTGTCCCTGGTGTAACCAACCCGGCTTTCCTCGGCTCTTGCCTGGACTGCTTCCCCTGGAGCGGGTCCTCGGCCATCCGCCGTGGGTTCCCGTTGCCGTTAGCGTGGATGAAAGCCGAGCTGCCATCTCTTGCCGAAGCAGCACCGGTTTGCGAGCTGCTGGCAGGCTGCCCCCGTCGGCTTCTCCCCACCATCCTGCGGGGCTGCAGCTCCCGCTGGCTGCGTGGGTCGCCCACGGCACACCCTGCCAGCCGTCCTCGGTGGAGACCGCGCGCTGGCGGGTTCAGCTCCCCTCCCTGCCGGCGCATTTATTGCCGAGGGCTTCGTTCCTTTGCCAGATGGACGTAGGTTTTTCGGCAAATCCGCCCGGCAGTGCGACTTTGGTT
>NW_010557780.1:0-1396 GCF_000687285.1 Phaethon lepturus | reverse complement strand
AAAAAAAAAATACAAGGAAGACTTTTTGGTATTTTTCCTTTTTATATCCACAATGTAATACCATCTGCTATAGCATAATCCCTGCCATTGCCCTTGAAGATCAAGGTCTGCGTCCTCAGGAAGGCTGCAGTAACTAGTCAGAGGAGTCAGCACACAGTCCTGTAAGTGGATGCAAGTTTCAGTAACAGTCCGTGGTTCTAACCAGACTTGAAAAGAAGAATAGCAACTTGGCCGAGGTAGAAGTAAATGAAGTGCTTGGTCTCATGAGTCACATAGCTGCCAAAGTTCCTTCCCACGATGCAGTGCCAAGTGGGATTGTATTTCTTGTCAAACTCCTGCAAAACAGATCACTAGAAATTAAGAACTCTTCTAAACAGGTATTCACTTTCTGAGCAAGACAATTAGAAGAAGAGCAGATGCTCTGAAGTACTAGGATTATCTTATTTACATCTCATTGTTCACCTGCTGCTTAGTCAGACAAAACAAATCCACAAAAAAGCCACAGTGCTTCCCAACTGAGCAGTAGTAAGTTTAAAACACTACCTTTGTTCAGGGAAAGCAGTCTTTCTCCCCCTGTAATTCATACCATGATCTGAAACTATAGCCCTCGAGTAAAAGCTTCACCACTAGTTTTACACCCACAGAAATTAAGCCCTAATTTAGACTTCATTGTTCATCTGCAACATTGGTGCTAAAGGGACTCAGTGGAATATTCTCTGCCACATGTTCTGTAACACCAGTACTATCAACAAACCTAAGAATTTGTTTTTGCAATTGTCAAACAAATCCTTGACAAATTCCGAGTAGTTGCTACAAAGAACACCTGAAAAATATTAGACTAAACACTCTCTTTTCCATTGTGACAGATACTTCCTGCATCTGGGGAAAAAAATTCCTTTTCTGTATTGTGGGCATAGCAAGCCAGTATTTCTATAGTGCAAGCAATCATCCTCCTTAGTTGAATTACTTTTTAAACAGCTCTTCCATTCAGAGAAGCTTAACTTCCATTGACCCTCTTTGATTTCACTATTCTCCCGAGTTCACAAAGCAGGAAACATAATCAAGAACTAGTTATTTCCCATGTTCAGTATTGTTAATCCTACATAAAGAACAGAGACATTGCAAATAACAGATAATCAATGCCATCGAGATTTTTCGTGGTTTTCTTTTGCTTACATCACAAGATAGGGAGAAGTGTGATTACAGTTGACTTGCAGAAAACTACTTTTCCTTGCGATTTTTCACGCAGCTGGACAGAGTTGTTAACAGATCCTTAAGATTAAGTTCAATAAAATTTAAACCAAGGACTATGTAAAACAGGCTTTCTCTCAGAGGAAAACAATAGGAGAGTTCAATAGAGCCCCTGTGCTTTGTACCAGCTCATCAGTCACAGGGA
>NW_010557779.1:0-56664 GCF_000687285.1 Phaethon lepturus | reverse complement strand
AAACTTACTGAGGGTGCACTTGATTCCCTCAGTAACAACAACAGCCCAGCTAAGTTGCAGTGGAAGGCTGCATAGACATAGTCAGAGTACTTCTCAATTAATTACTTTGAAAAAGTAACACATAGGAGCCAAGGTTTCAGTGCAGATAGATTGTAAAAATGCAGCTAGGAACTCCAGTGAAGATAAATGTGTTTAGGCCAAGCATCTCCATGGCTTTGCGACTGTATTATTGTTACTGCCTGAATTACGTAGTTTAAACCTACCTCATGCATATCTGCATAGGTAAGTTGCCCCACTAGAATACAAATATAGACATGCTTGGAGAGAAAATCTTTATTTTCCAATTAAAATAAAAACAAAAGCCATGAAGAAAGTGGAGGAAAAAAGAGAAACAAATTATTGATTTACACGTTGCTAATCATGTCCAGAAATGGCCCTAGGAAAAAAAAAGAAATTAAAAACTACATCTTCTGTGCTGATTTCCAGGTGGATCCTTAAAGATCAAAGAATCTTCTTTTACTTCTAAAACTGCTTCTATTGGGTGCCTGTGGAAATGTACTTATTATAGTCATTAGCTGCTCAGCTATCAGTGAAAGAGATTAAGTTGTCTGCCTTATACATCCATTTAGGCATTTATCTCTACCACCACATACCTGACTCATTTTGTAACAGAGCTAGTGATGGGCAAGTCATTTTCCCTGCATTTCCCCCCATAGTTTTATTTGAAAGCAGCACAGATTTAAGTTAATGTGAAGAGAGAAACTATGTTCCTCTTAGGTGAAGAAACACTCTCTTTATTGATGCCTAATAATCTTAGATATAAGTGGATATTACAAAAACAGAGCACTACACATTAGAAAAATGGTCAT
The DNA here is from genome assembly GCF_000687285.1 of Phaethon lepturus. NCBI lineage: Eukaryota > Metazoa > Chordata > Aves > Phaethontiformes > Phaethontidae > Phaethon > Phaethon lepturus. Next base: position 55,795 of record NW_010557779.1, on the reverse strand, counting down.
GTGTGCTATAGATAAATATACCAGCTCTTACTGATCACATTTTCCTCTTCCTTATACTAGATATTCTATTTATCATACCATCCTAGCACTTAGAGAAAAAAGATCGACTAAATATTATATGTAATGTTATGGCAGAGAGGGCTGGTATTTTATGTTATGTTATGCTATGTTATGCCTTTTTTCTCTTTTCTTTTTTAAGCTTCATTCACAACAGGTCTGGAATTTAGAATGATAGTCAATCAGAGAGAGATTTAGCAAAGTACAAAAATTTCTGATTATATGTGTAACTTCTTTGAACAAAGTAGCAGTATGGCTTATTGTGAGCATTTCTACAGCAAACACGTTCAAAGGTTGTGGAACAAATGAAAGCACCCTACAGCAGGAGCACACAGTAACTCCCAAATATAACCTAGTCTACCATTATTTTCTTTTGCTTCTTGACACATGCTCATCAAAATAGGAAGAGTCTGTTTACAAATGCCATCCAAGTTTTTGTTCAATTAAATGTTTAACAGGCAGTGATGTTTCTGGAATTTCCCAAACTACTCTACCTAAATAATGATAACTGACATGCAGCCCAAATATTCCATCCTCCGCTTTATAGTCACTTAAGATAAGTGTAATAATTCTTCTTTTGTATACTCGCAAATTTTTATTACAATAGAGTCCTTCCTTTTTTTTTTTTTGCAACACCTGAATGATTTCTAGCATTTTCCTTTAACTGCCTATTGTACACTTTTCTTTCTTTCTTTCTTTCTTTCTTTCTTTCTTTCTTTCTTTCTTTCTTTCTTTCTTTCTTTCTTTCTTTCTTTCTTTCTTTCTTTCTTTCTTTCTTTCTTTCTTTCTTTCTTTCTTTCTTTCTTTCTTTCTTTCTTTCTTTCTTTCTTTCTTTCTTTCTTTCTTTCTTTCTTTCTTTCTTTCTTTCTTTCTTTCTTTCTTTCTTTCTTTCTTTCTTTCTTTCTTTCTTTCTTTCTTTCTTTCTTTCTTTCTTTCTTTCTTTCTTTCTTTCTTTCTTTCTTTCTTTCTTTCTTTCTTTCTTTCTTCCTTCCTTTCTTTCTTTCTTTCTTTCTTTCTTTCTTTCTTTCTTTCTTTCTTTCTTTCTTTCTTTCTTTCTTTCTTTCTTTCTTTCTTTCTTTCTTTCTTTCTTTCTTTTCCTTTTTTTTTTTTCCTCCTGATATTAAGGCATCTGAGCCTATTTATGAGTGACATTCTAAGAACAATCTCCTTAACGAGGCAGCTGTTTATGAAAACAGAGCTCTCTGGAGTGTTTTTATCATACAAACTCTGGTAAAGTTGTATGTTTTCTCCAGAGAGCCTAAGTCAGACACATCCAAGATGGATATGTAAGGAATCAGGCTAGAGATAAAATGTTCTGATGAAAAATTTCTGTTTGCTTGTACGTTTTTCCTTTGAAAAATGAGTTTTCATTATATTCAAAGTTGAACGAGGTGACTGTCCATTTTGATGATCTTTCTGATTTTGGAAAGCAATAGTTTGGAACAGAATAATATATTTCTTTTAAAATCTCAGTTCAGACCTAACACTTCCCTTTTGAATTGGCATTTAAATTAAAGTAGAATTTGAGTGCCATTTCAATTTATGATGCCAATTTGAGATGAAAAATTATGCTTCACGTCAACTTTTCAAAATGAAACATTTAATTTCAAATCAATGTTTTGACTCATTTGACTTAAAATGTTTCATTTTAACCTGTCAAAACATTTTGTTTAATTGAAAAACATAAAGCTACTTCACTCTTCTGTGACCATTTCTTCCTGAAACTTTTTTTTTAATCATTCTGACCTGGTGTATTTATCAAAAATAGTTGCAAAGGAATTTTCAAACACACATAAATGCCATTTTAAATAATACAACTTATGTTTAATATTAAGTAAATGAAATTACAATAAAATTCTGGGATTTTCAAATAACACCTTAATATAATTTTGTCACTTCTTAAAGCAATCTTGAATTTCCCTTTGATGAACACTGAATGAATTGGACAGGTCTATACACATGGTGTACATATCATGATGAAGTGGCTCTTAGATGCCTACATGATCTTAAAACACTGTGAAGAAATCCTTTAAGTTGTTTGCAAAATAAGTAAATTTTAAAATAAATATAGTTATTATAATGCAGTTAATTATTTGCATAACTTATAAACCAGAAAATGTTAGGATTGTATTAGATGCAAAGAGGCTCTAAAATTTAGTATTAATATTATTTAGGTACCCATTGAAGTCTGAATGACATTAAAATTAGTATTTTTTAAAATCCCCTCCAATTCTAGTTACAGTTTGGACTGGGGTTTTGAAAGATGTAAAAGCTATTTTTGTTACTTTATTTTTCTTTAAACTTAAAGTTTCATTGTTATTTTCCAATTTGTAATTACTCTTTTTAAGAGCACTTTCATGTAAGAGTTCCCCAATAAAATAAACACACTTTGAAAATAACAAATAAAAAAGAAAACCAATGTTATCAAACACACTTGTCTGAGCAGAGGCAGTAGAAATTATCTTTGTTATTAGCCATACCAGTTTGCTCATATTCCAATAGCAGTGTCTCTAAAATAACATTAACTTTAGTTCATGGTCCTGTTTGCAAACTATATAACTGGAGAAATTATATATCATAAATAAAAAAAAAATAAAACCAAAATAACCCTTACTTCTGTTTGTCCTTTTTTCCAACTACTTTGCTTATATTCTTCTTAAAAGGGCCTAATACTGCCCTACACACATATTTTGGACAATATTTTGCACATGAACTATAGTAATTGATAACCAAATGTTGGTCAGATAAAACCCAAGCCTGTTAAAATGTTTACAAATCTTAACAGAAATAAATATGCATAATAGACCTCATCCTATTCTGACAGCCATTTTGAGAAGCTCTTTTCTATTTACACAATGAATTAAAGCAATTACTGTTCATTCTACTGGAAGCCTCAGAGGCTCCATTATGTTACATAGTCTAGAAGGATGCATAAAAATACAGTACTCATCTTGAAAAATTTACAGTCTGCATAGGGGGGAAAAAAAAAGAAAAAAAAGATAGAAAAAATTAAAATGAATGAAAAATGTACGAAAAGTGATCTGATATTCTCACAGCTGCATAGAAGGGCTTTGGAACCATCAAGGAGAAAACAGAGGTTTACATTCCTCAATACAGTCTTCAGCCCAAGACCACAGCTCAGTTCTTAAGGATATATTAAGAAATGAGACTTCATTAACATTTTCTTCATTTTTAAACTAGAGAGAGAGTGACTGACTTCCCAGGCCAGATGGGTTGGGTGACATTGAGCACATGTTGTTGACCATGTCACTCACCTTTGCTAGTTGTATGAGCAGGTTTAGCACTCGAGAGAAACTAATTCTCTGCAGATCCCAGCCTGAGAGCAAGCTGAGATGCACACAGGATGAGGACCCTGGGTAATGCCGGAATGCGCTGACTTGATCACCTACACCCACCCTAGAGACCTTCCTTTGCTCCACCAAACCTTTTTACACATGGAACTTCAGTACCTATGTTAGGAGATAGTTGTTCTAGACTACCCGTTCAACAAATGCAGACAGAGGCATCACCAGATAGCAATTAAATCCTCTAGAAGGTCTAATTTGCTAGAATAAAATGCCATTCCTGGCTTCTAAAACTGCATGGGACATCTAGAGACTAAGGTGCACACAGGTTCACTACAGGTAAGTCTATTAACAGCTGGAATGGCTCTAGCCTGGAGTAACTTGATATCATTGAAAGTGGTGGTAGATCTCCACTGATATCAACATAGGTTGGATTTTGTCTCATTAAAAAGAGAATGTTTTTCTATCTATGTACATATACATTAAAAAAGTATACTGGGCATTTTTCTCTCAAAACATTTCTGCTGATATCAAAAGATACAGAAGGTTGTGATACTGAAGTGTTTCAATAAACTCAAAATAAGACACTAAGTGTTGGGGGTTTTCTTAAGAGTGTTTTATGTTATTCACTGAAAGAGACAAGTTAAACACAAAAGGAACCACTTTGCCTTAAACAAAACAGAACATTTAATTCAGCTGGAGACTAAATATTTTTGAAAACAATTGCAGAAAAATATTTCAAGTAAAACTTTTTTTCCTAATCTGGAACAAGTAGAAATATGTGAAAATGGTGATATTTCTTGCAAAAAAAAAAAGATGTTCTGATCTTACTTCAGCCTTGTCTTCCAGATGTATGCATCTTATTTTGTTGTTCTTGTTCTAGGCCAGTATTTTCAAGCTGTGTTTCTTTACTGTATAAAGCAACTACTGAAATAAATTCAGGAATATTTTATACAAGCTACACACACAAATCACTGTGCTCCTCACTCTCTTCTTTCTTCCTTCTAGTCTTCCTTCTGCCTCCATGTAATTTGCTGCTCTTGTAGCCTCTTATGAAACCTGCCAAACACTAATTTTTAGTAAGCAGTTCTCTAAATTAATCACATACAAGTAGTCGGTTCTCTTTCCCTTAGAATTTCACTAAAGGGGAAAAAAATAAGGTAAAAAGCAATAGTTCCATATTGTCATTTTGTTTTGATTCTTTTGTTCTTTTCCATCTCTTATTTCATGCAACTTATTTTGACCGGCAAGAGAGAATCATTCCCCAATTACTGTATTTTTTAAATGATGCCTTTTTTATTTTAACTGATATATTTTCAGTATGTTCTTAAAGCCAAAATTGAAGGATTGCTTATTTATTTTGTTTTTTATTTAGCTTATAGAATAGGGCTTGAGAAGGTCAGAACATTCAATTACAGCAAAGGCTGGTAAAGCCTCCATGGACAGGGCATCATTACTGGAGTTTTTACTGCAATCCAACTGTCAGCTCCTGAATGCAATTTCCTCCTTTCTGCTGCATGCAGAGAAATTTTGGAGATAGAGGGGTGTTTTTAAAACACTATCTTCTTTACCATATACTGCAGAAATCAACCTCTGCAGCCTTCTTCCACTCCCCAGTGAAGGAGAAGTTGAGTTCTCCCTTTCTGGCCCATGCAACTTATAATGAGGCATGCCCCACTGAATGGCATGTGATGGAAATGGCTCCCACAGTGGACTGGACTGGACAGATACAGTAATCGCTGACTGCAGCACTGCAGTTTGTATCTGATGGTCTTTATTTAGCACACTAGATGAAGAAGTGAGAAACTTGTGCCCTATTGATCTGGCCTTGGAAATAGTGCAAGAATTGGAAGGAAAAATTAAAATTTCTTTCTCAAATAGGATTTGTCTTCCATTGGGGAAAAAAACAAAACAAAGCAAAACAACAAAACAACAGTTGTTCTTCAGAGTGAGATTGGGCTTCCAGACTAAGACATCCAAGTTCAGTTGTCTACATGGAAGGTAGGTGTCTAAACTTTTGTTACAGTCCCTGGAAGGTTTAGTCAATACACCCATCAATTTTATTTACCTACACAGTAGCATCTGAGATGTGTTAAGGTATCAGAGCTACCCACATGGGTTGGGTAGATATAACGTGGGACTATGGGATACCATTGACTTTCCAGACCACTAGTTGGTGACCGTGAACATGAGCCAGCAGTGTGCCCAGGTGGCCAAGAAGGCCAACAGTGTCCTGGCCTGTATCAGCAATAGTGTGGCCAGCAGGAGTAGGGAAGTGATCGTGCCCCTGTACTCGGCACTGGTGAGGCCACACCTTGAATCCTGTGTTCAGTTTTGGGCCCATCCCTAAAAGAAGGACATTGAGGTGCTTGAGTGTGTCCAGAGAAGGGCAATGAAGCTGGTGAGGGGTCTGGAGCACAAGTCTTATGAGGAGCGGCTGAGGGACCTGGGGTTGTTTAGTCTGGAGAAGAGGAGGCTGAGGGGAGACCTTATCGCTCTCTAGAAGTACGCGAAAGGGGTTTGTGGTGAGATGGGTATTGGTCTCTTCTCCCAAGTAACTGGCGCTTCAGGACATGTGGCCATGGTGATGTTGGGTTGATGGTTGGGCTTGATGATCTTAAAGATCTTTTCCAACCTTAATGATTCTGTGTTTCTGTGACCAGATAAGGGTGCCTTAGAGCATCATAGTTGTTTCTATGCCCTTCGTTTTAAAAGCTGAAACAAGCTCTGCTGAATCTACTATTCAGACCTCTGCTGAAAACGCTAGCTCACATGCAGACACTTACACAGTGTCTTAATTTAAGCTGTTAATTGAATCTCACCCCTATAAGAGAAGAATGCCATATTTATAATCACTGGGAAATGTATGTAGCATTCAATGGTGAATCAAAACTAAGACTAAAGAATAATTCCCTGAAGGTGATATTCTCTAGGAAGCTGCCTAAATAAATGGATTTTAGCTTAGCAAACTTTTTAGATGTCTACATTTTGGAAGGATGAACACAAGTGGTTGTGGCTGGGAAAAAAACAACTGAACAGAACCTGGTTAGTTCAGAGATGGTTTCCATTATACCATCTGAGCGTGTGCTAGCTGAATATAAAGCGTATGCCAAGACCAATGAATACAGCAGTTCAGGCTCTGAAATGAAGCTGAGGTCATTTTGGTTAGCTGCCCATTTGAATCAAGCTGAGCTGAACTGGAACCTAGAATAACCTAGCATCTGGTGGTGGTTTATGGCAGTAGGTCTCACACAGCTTACAGATCTCCAAAGTACAGGAAGGCTATGCATTGGGTTGAAGGCATTAAGCACAAAAATAGTGTTCCACCAGCTAAATCTCTGTTGCTAAGCAGATCTTTCTGTGCTGATCTCTACAGGCATGTCAGTGCTCCCATTCTTTCCAGTGTCATCTTATTTTTAAAAGATGATGATGCTAAAGCCTCTCAGCATTGTGTCTTAATGCCATCTTTATCAGAGACACAACAGAAAATAAGACTTGTGTGGCCATTCTTACAGAGATAGTTTGTAACCCAAAGTTACAGCCTTGGATTTGAGAATTAGCTTTTTCCTAAGCATTCTCCTTTTATCTCCTATTCCTTATTCCTCCTATCTCTTTTAGGTATGACACAAGTTAATTGATGGTCAATGGCCTGGAGAACTCATGATATGGATTATGACACTGTACATTGGACAGGATGAGGGAATTAATTATCGCTCCTCCAGTATCAACTCCTTACACTTATAGTGGTTGCAATCAAACAATATCATGCTGGACATGAGTATGCTTCCAACCTTCTCCAGCCAGTCAATTTAAAAGTAATAATTAAACATGTAAGAAACATGTTAAATCACTGGATTTCCTCTAGGCACTAATGTAGTACAAACTATCCATGCAAATAGATATTTGGGCAAATTGTCTGCTGGTCCAGCTTCATTGGCTTTAATCAGTAAAGAATTCAGCTGAGGTTTCCCGAGGGAAGGTGTTGGATTTTAAACTGACGCTATGTTTGAGTTTGTCCAAGCAGCCATGATGAATTAAATCTTATAGTCAAACATACTGAGGATTTTCTCAGTTCTTCATATTGTCTGTACATTTCAGGCTATTTCCCTTAAAAAAAATAAATTACTGCAAAATATTTTTACTTCCCTATTTCCACACCCTGAATTCATGGAAATGTCCTTTTGTTAATGTTTAAATAGAATTATTTGGAGTGGGATGCCCAGTAATGGAGAAACATTATGTTGAATATGTGAAATACAAAACCATCTTCCCCATGAATGAACAAAAAGCCTTACAATGCCTCTCATTTCCTTCCCCATGTCCCCCAAAAGAAAATGAAGCAAAACAAAAAAACTGTTAATATATAGGGAGAATTTTCCTTCACTAATGATATTCAATTGTTCTAAGAAGAAAAAAATGGTACTAAGTATAATGAGATGCCAAATACAAAAAAGCCATGCTGCTCATCTCTAAGCCCTTCTGTTCCTTGAAGTGAAAACTCATTTTAAGAAGATTATGCTGCATATATTAGAAGATGGGCTGATATTCTGCATTCATACTCTACTGGGGCTTTGGCAGTAAAAGAGAGAGAGGAAGAGAAGGAAAACAATGAAGCTAAAAGGCAACATTTGTTCCTATTTACCTAATATACTAATATGAGGCATAAGTCTCTTTTCATTCATTTAGGCTTGAATATATATATAATCTGATGGATTCTTCAGCTGAAAAGGAGTCATATAGTATTTTTTATTATCAAGGAGGCTACAGAGGGAAATAAGATAGTAGTTGAATGAATTCCAAATTCAACATGAGCTACAAAATTTTCCTGGTTTCAGGGAAACCAAAACTGAAAAAAAAATCCTTTGATTAGAGGAGAAGGCCTCAGATTCCCCACAAAATGCTTCCAGAGTTGTAAAAATGTAAGAAGGTTTAATTTTTTTTACAGCATGAGGGGCAGGGAATATAACCTGGATGAGTAGTTAAATTCGAATTTCTTAATGAATTTGTAATGAACAAAGCCTTTTCAGTTCATATCCAAGGAAGGTATTGCTGGAGTTGGTGTTGAAATTTTAAATAAGAAATTGTGTGTCTGTTCTCCACCTTAATTATCTCTTAACAATATATTTGCCATGGGAATTGATTATAAGTTTTTAATATAATGATTTGTTTAAGGTAGAAAACTGTACAAATAAGATTTTTCATTTAATTTTTTAGTGTTTATTATGTCTGTTTAGGACTAAATTTAGCTGTATGCAGTTGCAAATGCAAGACTCGCTCTGTCCAGATCTCTTTCCTAGGCCCACCTAGTTTATTTTTCAAAAGGAATTAATAGAAAATTATGTTACTGATCTCATGTTATATCGAGCTCATATTATGTTAAGGTCCTGCTGTGAGCAAAGGGTTGGGCCAGATGACCTCCCACCCCTCTAACATAAATTATTCAGCTTGTTTGGCAGTTTTTTCATCTAAAGACTTGTCACTATTTTGTTTCATTTTATTATTTTTTTTCCCTTTCATTTCATTAGTGTCAGTAGCAGGATTCTGGGAAGAAATAAAGACCTGATCCTGAATCATTGCATTTTGAATTATTTTTGCATTGTCCACTGGAGGAATTAATTTGAGTTGAACTGGACAAAAATTAATTGAACATTTTTTCTGTATTACATTTTCCACCTTTTGTAAGACTATTCATAACTTAACATTTTGTTTCTCTCAAAAACAAATGAAAAATGTTTTTCCCTGTAAGTTTATACATGTACACACCCCCTTACCTATATGTTTTTTTAATACACACACACACACAAAAATACATATATGCACACAGCCCGAGATAAAACAAACACATTTTAGGTGCAATGAAGTTATATATTTAAAAAGTCAAGTACTTGAAGACTTTAGGGGCCAATTTAATTTTCATTTGTGTCTTTCATGCTTAAAAGTCTCTTTTTAATTGAAATACAAGGGATTTTGACTTCTGATTACTAGGCTACCACTGAAAATTAAATTTAGGAGTTTAAATCATTTATGTATTTTGAAAAAACAAACCAAACCAAACCCTTCGATCCTTTAAAATGTGCATACGTTTGTACAAGTGAAAAAGATTTAAAAGGGAGCTCTTCCATTATTAAACTTAAATGCTCTGACAATACCTGTTTAATGAAATAAGGAGGAAAAAAAAATCATTTTACATTTTAAACTGGTCAAAATACATAGGTTTTTCAAGACAATTTTTAATTCTGTTTTTTAGCTGCTAAGAAATTAGTTGAAATAACTGTTCAGTTTATAATGTGTTGAAACAAGAGAATATATATATCTATTTTTGCTGAGTTACTTCTGTCCGTGGTACTCCCCTACCCGCTCCAAACCTATGGTGTCAGAGCTAAGGCACCCCATCAGCGTAACTTGAAATGCAGTTCATGAAAGTTGAGCAGTCCAGAAAACATACGATCCATCTAATGTTTTATGCATACCTATAGGTCGATAATGTTATTTATCATTACAGCATACTGGCGTGTAGACAGAGCCCGGGAGAGGACCACAGGGCTATAAGCCGAAGGGAAGAACAAACAAATGACAGCCCAGCACTGCAATGCATCTATTTGGTAGCAATTATCAGTTTGTGAGTAACTACCAGAAAAGCTGTGGAAGAAATGACCTAATGACCACAGGTGACGCTTAGAGACCTCTGCAAGTTGTGTGGAATAATACTGGAAGAAACTTGCTAGCTATGGGACAACATAAATTATTCTGAACTAAGCAGTAGTAAAAAAAAATTGTTTCAAAGCTCACGTGTTACTTGCAATGACATTACACAATGTCAAGAAATGCTTTAAAATTAACACAAGCAACAAGTGTCCAAATTAATGAGACTTTATTGAATATTTTGTTTATTTATGGCTTCCACCTCAAATTTTATTCAGATAAATCAGTTGATGTTTTCCCATGAAAGTAATAATAAAAGTACTCAGTCTATATTACGTAACATGACACATATATGAAGGAACGAATCATTGCAAATGCCCCTGCATGAAAATAGCGTATCCATCTCTTGCAAACATTACTGCACAGAAAGACGAAATTGCAGAGTGTCAGCTATACTGATCACAGTCCAGGGCTGGACTCTGGTTTTCCTGGCTGAAAGGTTGAGTGAGAGGAAGAAGAAGTGCCTTCCAATGCCTTGCCCACTCCTTGACTACAGATGAAAGAGAAGCCGTATTGTGCAAACTAGGCCCTAGGGAATTAGGAAGAGAAAGGGGAAGGCATGAAATAAACCCAACAGTGGAGGAGGAGTTACTGGAGGTCACACAATGAGTTGGCATCAGAGCTCAATTGTTTATTAATTGCTTTCCTTTAAGCATTCCTCTGAACCATGGCTTTGCAAATGTTAGTCCACAGAGTGCCCTTGGGTGTTCTCCAGAGACAGTCCTCTCAAAACAGCAAGCTCAGTACCACATTTCTTGAGCTGACATTCCCTGATTATTGAAGCGCAACCTGTTACCCCTTAAGAATGGAAAGGGATGTTATTCTGGGTTTCTCTTGTCCGGGTTTCCCTTGCAGGATTGTGACTGATATTTCTTATGCAGATGACTTCACATTTGAAGGAGAGTCTACAAAAGAGGAAAAAATCTTGAACTGAGTTGCTGGAGAAATGAAAGATTCAAGGAATCTAGAAGTCTTTCCTTCAGGAGGGTCCAGATAGATTAAAATGAGAGGCTATAATCAGAATATTCCTTTTGTATACTTAGAGAAGGTTCATTTTGTTAAAGTTACTTTGGTCGTGGCAAAAGTCTAATTGTCACACACAAGATATGAGAATAAGCTCATACCCAACCTGAGAAACACAACTGCTGTGCGTTGCTCTTCTGGTCTGTATGTTCTATCTAAACTACTGGTATTTCTGCATAAGTTAAGAGAGGATTAGTTCTGGCATTATCATGACAACAGGATGGTTCCTGTCTCACCTTCATGCTAAGTCTGTGTTTTGACTGAGGTTCAAATTTGGCTGAGGTCTGGGAGCATAGTTGCCTTTGGCTTCTTTAAACGACTTGCAATGACCACAGGTGCTTCAGTTAAGTGCCTAAATTAGAATAGCATGAATCTAGTCCTTAAAGATTGTGACTGTCCCTTGAAGAGTGGCTAGTGCAATGAAAAGGACTGAATAAAATTGTAATACAAAATCATATATAGTAATAAGCTGCATAACGATAAGTGGTTTATTACAAATCAAGCCAAGTGACATCTCTCAGCCAAGGAGCTTGATTTATTTCCTTTTTCCTGGCATGGCTTATGGCATGTGTTAGCACTGTTATCCATGCATTATAAATATTTATTTATGTATTTATATTTTATGCTTTTACAGGCCAGTAAAAACAAATAACTGAACAAGTTTACAGGCAGTTACTTTGGTGCTTAATGGAAATAATAGTCTGCAAATGTCCTGCTCAGCGAGAGCACTGAGCTGAGCTTCTCCATGGAGCCACTTACAGCAACTGAGATTTTTCCCTCCGGGTGCTGGGAACTCAGTCTTTGAGTACTTTCTTCATTCTTTGAAAAACAATGGAACCAGCAAAATTCTGTCAATAACACTGAAAGTTCTCAGGAATTCTTACTTTCAAGGATATAATTGCTGTATCATGGTAAGAAAAATAAATGACAGCAGTCTGGGGTCATGATCTGTGAAGAAGTAATTCTGGCTCTGGCTTGACTGATAAATAATATTAATGAAAACTCTGGCTTTTGTTTTTTATAATAAAACTATTTTTCATTTGGGAAAAAAAATCAATTATTAAGACATTTAAAAAGTAGATATTCTTCTTTACTTTCCCCCTTTTTAAAAAGAAATATTACAGCAAAAGGAAGGGAAGAAGAGGGAATATTTGAAAAAAAGTGAATGCAAAGACAGACAAGAGAGTACTTCCAGAAAATATAAACTGAAGAAATTTCAGTGTCCCTGTTTTGATTACTTTCTTTGATCTCTTTAGTTGTGGTTTGCTGAAAATGAGAACATTTAGGGAACATTAAATTTTATATGCAAAACTTTTTTTTTTTTAAATAAACCAGACAGGTTTCTTCAAAACATTTTCACACACACACAAAAAAAGTTGTGGGTTTTTGTTTTTTTTTGTCCCTGGGGTCTCACTTGGTCCAGCTGTCTCCTTATTGCAATTTCACAACCCCAAAGGGGCTTTATTTCACTGAAAGATGACATCTCATATGGGATAGTTTCCTGTTTAGCTTAGGGCAAAAATCACCTACACAGTATGGCAGAAGCACAGAGTCAAGGAGAGGGGATGGCTGGGAACAGCAGCGTTGTGGGTTCCTGTGCTGGAAACAAAGTGTGTGTTTAAACATTGACCAGGCTCAGTAAAACAAGGCAGCAAAAAATTATGAAAAGACCAATCTTTTCTTTGTTTCTGTTCTGAGGAATAAAAAGAATCATTAAGTCCCCTGTGAGGGAAATGTGTGTAGCAAGTTTCTACCCACTGCAGTCATTCACTTGTCCCAGAGTAAGGGATTTTATCATAACTCTTCATCAGTGAAACTTTTTATTTCTTGGAATAAGCTTTTGTTGTTGTTCTTGTCTTTGGTTTGTTTGGGTTTATCTGTGTTGATTTTGTTTGTTTGTGTGTGAAGTTTTTGTTTATTTGTTTTTTTATTTTATTTCATTTTAAAGATAGAGGGTAAATGTATTTATTTTCTGTAGTACTAAAAGAGGAAGGAAAAACCCTGTAAATAGTCTAGTACTTTCTCCCACCTGCTTTAAGTAGTTCAGAATTCAGCTTTCATTTTGATGGTGGTTTAACAGCACTTGATTAAAAAAAGTAAACTAATTACAATGGAAATGCAGCTCTGCAAAACTTTTAGAAAAACACATTATTTTGTTTTAGAGTTCAGTTAATATACATTCATTTATCATCTTTATAAGAGATGTACAGGGCAATGATGAATAACCCCTGGCTTCCAATCAGGAAATGCAAATTATTCTTCCCTTTCTTTTTTTTCTCTCTCTCTCTTATTTTCCTTTTTTTTTTTCCTTCCAATGAATAATGAATACTAGCAAATTTCAGGAAAAAAAAAAATGGTGCCAAAAATCTGGCAGGATGCAATGACAAGCAAGGAATGTAATGTGGTGTGTTACCAAAAAAACCTCTAGAGAGAAACTAAATGCTGCATTTCCTTCAGTCACAGTTAGATTGTCAACCTTGAACTTAGGGGAAATACTACAAACCAGAGAAAGTATGGGGAGGGGAAAAGTTTTCCATGAGAAATAAAATAGATAAAATCCAACTCCTAGTTTTGGAGGCTTTCTTCGGTTTTATTTTGTTTTGTTGGTTTTATACTGAGACCCAAAATCACATCCCCTAACTTGAGATATGCATCTGCCTACCTGAAACACTTTAATCAAAAATGCCAGCAATCTTGGTTCTCTTTACGGAGGGACAAATGTGCAGCCTTGCTACATCACAGAGATCTTAGTTTGGCTGAACTGGTTGAGCTCCCAACCTTCCTCTAACGTGGACTGAAGAAGTTACAGCTGATTGGGCTTTTACCTTAGACCACGTTTTTAGAAACTTAAACTTATATGGGCTGAATTTAGGTTGCAGCTTCACCCTGCTGTGACACACAGGACTCAAATCTAATGAAACCAGATGAATAATCACAGTTTAAACATACCACAAGAAGGTCTCAGTGGAAGATCTATAGTTATGTACGTACCACAAACAAAGAACTATATAGCAAGGTCTCATGTATTTCTCTGAAATGTCAAAACTCAGTGAAAGCTTATTCCTCTTCAGAGCCTGCTGCTTATAATTGAGCTCTTGACTTTAAACCACAGTATTGGTGTATCTGAATCATAAAGTACATAAGGAAGGCATTCTAAATTTTTTTTCTCTTTTCTTTTTTTTTTTTTTTTTTCTTTTTCTTGGTTTGGTCTGGTCTGGTCTGGTCTGGTTTGGTTTGGTTTGTTTTTTTCCCCCAGCTCCTTAAAATATTAAGAGTGAAGGGTTATAAAAACTTAGGACTACTATACGCATACCTGTTGCTATTATACTTACAGTGTTTGAATCCAATCTTATTTCCTATAATGAAAATAAAAGATATATGGCCTCTAAGTTTAACCACAAACTCATTGCACTGAAGACTATCTCCATCTGTGCTTTCTAAATGCCAGGAGAACTTTGACAAACAGATTAGACATAAGGAACCAGACTGCAGAGTTTTAAACACTGATTATTAAATGTAGCATGGCAACTTGCAATCCATTTTTTTTTTTATTTTTCTAAAGTCAGACTTATTTTGGAGGGCCCTGATTTAGTCTTGATCTGCTCAATTCCTCTGTGGAATTTGCTTTGTAACAAGTCTTAGAAGAGTTTGGTTTACCTGAAATTGAGGTTGAGAAAATACATTATAATACTCGGGAACTGCTTTTACCTGGTGTTTTTTTAAACAAAGGTGTAGTTAGAAAACTTTGAATGTTCATAAAACTGAAGTCAAGACCTGGTCACATGAGAACGTTGAAATTTTAAGGCTTTTTTTTTCTTTTTATCACAGGCTTCTTAACTGTCTCAAAACTCAGGTTTTGAGTTTTGATTTTGAAGTAGTAATACAAATTCACCATACAAAATTAAGACACATGAAAAAATTAGTCAAATAATTGCAGGACAAACTGAGTACTTAGTTTAAGGATAATAATAAGTTGGCTTACATATCTTTTGTGCGCATATCTCATTTATCTTACAAAACAAAAAGAGAAAGCAAGTCTTTCTATTTCAGTTCAGTCTACATTGATCCTCCTTTGAATCTTTCTCATTTGGGTGTTTATGTTGTTTGTTTGGGAGTGTAACTAACTTTTGCCAAAAAGACTAGTATATTAAGAACTGTAATTGAACCAAGCTTTCTCAACTAAAAATAATTTTCTGTTGGAAAAAAAACCCCTTCTCTTTTCTAAGAAATTGAGCTGTTTGGATTACTAATCTTTGAAATCTACATATAATTTGTTTTCAGTCAGTCAGAGGAGTGTTTGTGATGAGGAACATGATAACCCATAAAAATATTATAAAGTCAAGCACAACAGCAACAATAAAGTTACATAAAGACACTATTTAAAAAATAGTTTCCTAAATATATATATACACACACATATATATATATAAAGCTTCCTTGGAATGTTTTGGTCATCCAGATAATACAAAAAAATGTTACTTCTCAGATTTCAGTACTTAGAGATAATTTTGGGCACATGTTATGGTAGTTAAACATGTGGGAAGATGTTTAAAGAAAATAGGTTGCTAAATCACATTAGATTTCAAAAGGATTTGGATGACTACACTTCTGTAGATTTCTTTAAATTTCTGAGCTCTTACTACAGATCTATGAACATGTCAGACTACTGAATAAGCATTTGTGACTTAAAACCAAAACCACCTGAGCAACCACTTGAAGTGTTCTTCCTACAAGAAGCACTAGACCTAGGAAGTAGCTGTATCTCACCCCCTATTCTCCTTCCTGATAACCACACGCGTTGCTAGAAGAGATATCACAGTTTATGAGTTTCTTACAGTTTAGTGGAAAAATTTCTAGTCCTACTGCTTAAAGGACTATTCTTTCAGTATTGAACAGATGGTCTAAGTCCCTTCTGATGACCAAGTTACACCCACTTTTTTTATACACAAGTGCACATTCAGGGCATAATCATGAAGATGGTTGTTGATAAACACATGTTGTTTCCAATGCTAAGTTTTCTTCTCCTTTTTGTAACAAGATTTAAATTATAATTTTTATTCTTTTGACTTACACATTGTGTTGCTGCTGCTATTTATCTCTTCCCATCTCCTTCCTTTCTATCCTCAAGACTGCCACAAATCCCTGGCATCAATTGTTTATATAAAAAGATATTTCATGGATGAATAAAGGCCAAGATCAGGTTATGTCATTAGGACACAGCAAAATTTCTTCTGGCACACCTTTAAAAAATCAAGAAATCAAGGCAGGATGGGACCTCTCATTGTGTTAGAAACCAAAATATATTTATTGTCCAGATGTAATTTCAGTTTTATTGCCCAGACCACAGGTCATTGGTTAGCAGATGCTGGGCAGGGAATCTAGCCGGTCAACTAATAGCCTCCCCACTGCTAAAATTAACTAACAGTCAAAAGGTTTAATAGCCAAAGGTCACAATAGGCTGAAGAGTCTGTAGGAATCCAGCTGATAAATTTTCTTCTTCTATTCTGGGGGAAATGCTGCCTCACCTCCCTCCGTGATATAAAATGAGAATTAGAAAAGTAAACTCTTACTCCAGGCCAAAAAGTTGATTTTCACAGCTTGCTAACATCTTCCAGGGAGTGCAATTCCTGTCCTAAACTCTTGGCCTGTGCGGTTGCTGTTTATTCTGAAACCACAGCCGATCAAAGTAGTAAGTGGACCAAAAGCACTAATTGATGGATTAAGAGTGAGTGGAGATTTTGAGGTTTATTTTTGTAAAAGAATTTAAGAATATCAAACAGAAGATACCACGCAAGCATGCAGAATATTTGGAATCCTCAATTTTAGGTTTGCATTTCAGTTATTCTCCCAATATACCAGAATATATTCTCTCCAATATATAACTCCCAATAGGTTAACAAAACCTACTAGAGTTAGGATTACAGTCCTCAAAAAGATTATGATATAAGAATTTACCATCAAATTACACCAACCCATCAGTCTTGAATCTAATTGCTAGAGGCACATAGAAGTATATTTTGTCACCTCCCCTGTTAACTTCATCACTCCCATCTAAAATACCAAGAAAATTACAATCTGCAGCCTTGATAAGTTGCTAGTGTTTTCAATTAAAAAATGACCATTAATGAACAATTAATGTTTCATGCTTTTTTTTTTTTTCACATTTAAATTTTTCCTGAAGTAGGCGGAGGCTTAATTTGCACACCCTTTTTTTCACATTTAAATTTTTCCTGAAGTAGATGGAGGCTTAATTTGCACACCTTTAAACACAGCCTTACAAAACATCAAGGTCTGAAATAAGTACTACTATTATGGAGCAATTCTGAACAGTGAGGAGCGGAAGAAAACTTTTTTCGACTTTTCCCTTTAGTAACATCATCCTTATGTGCTCCCTTATTCATATGATGGAGGAATTGCCAGGCATTTCAAGCCCTCCGGTTATTCCCATCATGGGGTTTTGTCCATGCTCTGTTAGAAAAGATCTGAAGTGCAAGAGAATTAAGGCCATGATGTTAATGTTAGTGGACAGATGCACCAGGTTCCATTAAGCTTACCCTATGTAATGCTGGTCCTAGGCTTGAGCTTGATCTGCAGACTAACTCAACTCTCATCACTCATGTCAACACTTCCAAAAGGGGGAAGAGTTTGCATCCAGATACTCAGCATCAGGGTTAATTCTTGTCAGCTTGAATTTTCTGGCTGACCTCCTAGCTCATTCTAGATATGAATCAAGTCATCGTTGGTGTGAATAACTGATGAGTGTGGTCTTGAGGGTGAGTCTGAGTACCAAGAAAGCATAAAAGCAGGGCTACACTCAGAGCACGTGAACTTGATTAAGTAACAGAAGTGGGAAGGCACAGTCCACTTTTAGTGATGGCACAAATTCCGTCACTGAGATTTGATTTTACAGAACAAAAAACTTCCCTTCTTGGATAAATTTCATTCATAGCCTGTAGGATCACATCTTATTTTGTACTTTTCAACATTTTCTTATATCCCTGTGCTGCACTCAGGCTAAAATAATCATTTCCTTTACTTTTCATATTCATGCCTTGGTTCAAGGACTCTGAATGAAATGTAATAACATGCAAACCTCAGGACCAGTGCTGCAAACACACATGTAAAGGAGAGCATGACCATCACTGTAAGTATGAAATACTGCAGTAAACAGACAAGCCCTTAGCAAAACATAGATTGAACTCAACACACCCATGTAAGCATGCAGAAGATTATGCAGAAGATTTATGCAGAGAGCACTGGACTAGAAAATAAATGAAACACAGCTACAAGACAGGGCTTGTGATACTGTAGCAAAGTACTGTCAAAAATTTGAAGTTTTCAAAGTGGCAAGAAAAGTGAGCCAGTTCAAAAAGGGAGTGAGAGTCATTCACCCTTATGAACTGCAGCCCACAGTTGAAAAGAAGTCCTTTTCTGACATTTTAGGAGATATGCACAGCTTCATGTTTTCAATCCAAGGGATTCATGGCACTGAAATTCACCTGACACATATGTGTTAGAAGAAAAATGGCAATTTTCTGTGAATGAAGGCTGGGAAAGAAGGAAGTGAAAGAATGTAAAAAGAAATAATTAAAAAGCTATGTTTCTGAAGGAACTGTTTGGATTACTAGGGGGGACTCATTTGTCTGAACATAGATGAACTGATCAATCAATGATTATAGGAGTTATTGGTTCACTTTGAGACATATATCAAATCTAGATTAATATGAATCCATCTCTGGAAATTACTGTTTCTATTCTGGACTCTCATGAAGGAAGTCTTAAGTAATAATATCAGATTTAGGCCTCTAAATTTTAGACAAGTAAACTTAAGGAAGATGAATCACATCCTTACTTATTTGTGATAAAATATTCCTCAAATAAGCCAGCTCAAAGGGACACACACAACCCACTCAGGTAATAGCACAGTCAAGGGTATGAGAGTTACTCTATATAAAAGAGAAAAATATTCATCAGTTTGTTGCTCTACGGAGTATCTAATAATTAATTACCATTATGGTTGTTGATTTAATAAGCATATATCCCACAGAAAGCATTGGTGCTTAGGTTGCAAGTGACCAAAAATTCCTTCTTGCAAACATTTTGTGAATTTTTATAAGAATTGGGCGATGTGGCCTCAGTTTCCCATATAATCAACGGCTTAACTTACTGAAATACTGTGAAATGAGCCCAGTTGTGTAGGGATGGGGTCAGGAAGGTCAAGGTGCAGCTGGAGCTGAACTTGGCAAGGGATACAAAGAATAAACAGAAGGGCTTCTACGGGTATGTCAGCCAGAAAAGGAAGGGCAAAGAAAGCGTAACCCCCTTGATGAGCAAGACGGGCAGACTCATAACAACAGATGAGGAGAAGGCTGAGATACTCAATGACTGCTTTGCCTCAGTCTTCACTGGCAGTCTCTCTTCTCACACCTCGAGGGGATGGCCTGCAAGACAAGAACTGGAGGAGCAAATTCCCTCCCACTGTAAGAGAAGATCAGGCTCAAGACCACCTGTGGAACCTGAACATGCACAAGTCTCTGGGACCTGATGAGATGCATCCCAGAGTCCTGAGGGAACTGGCTGAGGTAGTTACCAAACCACTGCTCATGATATTTGCAAAGTCATGGCAGTCAGGTGAAGTCCCTGGTGACCTGAGAAAGGGAAACGTTGCACACATTATTAAAAAGGATAGCAAGGAGGACCCTGGGAACTAGTGACCTGTCAACCTCACCTCTGTGCCTGGGAAGATCATGGAGCAGGTCCTCCTAGAAGCTATGCTAAGGCACATGGAGGACAGGGAAGGGATTCAAGACAGCCAGCATGGCTTCACCAAGGGCAAGTCCTGCCTGACCAACCTAGTGGCCTTCTGTGATGGAGTGACTACATCAGTGGGCAAGGGAAGAGCTACACCTGTCATCTATCTGGACTTCTGTAAGGCTTTGACACAGTTTCCCACATCTTTCTCTCTAAAGTAGAGAGATATGGATTTGTCGGATGTACTAATCAGTGGATGAGGAGCTGGTTGGATGGTCGCACCCAGAGGGTAGTGGTCAATGGCTCAATGTCCAGATGGAGATAGGTGATGAGTGGTGTCCCTCAGGGTCTTGGGGCTAGTACTCTTTAATATCTTCATCAGCAACGTAGATGGTGGGATTGACTGTACCCTCAAGAAGTTTGTAGATAACACCAAGCTCAGTGGTGTGGTTGACACACCTGAGGGATGGGATGCCATCCAGAGGGACAGGGACAAGTTTGAGGAATGGGCCTGTGTGAACCTCATGATGTTCAATATGGCCAAGCACAGCGTCCTGCACTTGCATCGGGGCAACCCTTGGCATCCATACAGGTTGCAGAATGAAGGGATTGAGAGAAGCCCTGTTGAGAAACATTTGCTGGTACTGGTGGATGAAGAGCTGGACATGAGCTGGCAATGTGTGTTTGTAGCCCCGAAGGCCAATGGTATCCTGGGCTTCATCCAAAGCAGCATGGCCAGCAGGTTGAGGGAGCTGATTCTGCCCCTCTACTCCACTCTGGTGAGACCCCACCTGGAGTCCTGCATCCAGCTCTGGAGACCTCAGCACAGGAAAGACACGGACCTGTTGGAGTGGGGCCAGAGGAGGGCCACAATAATGGTCAGAGGGATGGACCACCTCCACTGTGAGGACAGGTGAGAGAGTTGGGGTTGTTCAGCCTGGGGAAGAGAAGGCTCTGGGGACACCGTACAGCAGCCTTCCAGTACTTAAAGGGGCTTCGAGGAAAGATGGTGACAGACTTTTTAGCAGGGCCTGCAGCACTAGGGCAAGGGGTAATTGTTTTAAACTAAAAGGTGTTAGATTCAGACTAGATATAAGGAAGAAATTCTTCATCATGAGGCTGGTGAGACACTGGCACAGGTTGGTGGCCCAGAGAGGTGGTAGATGCCCCATCCCTGGAAACATTCCAGGTCAGGTTGGTCAGGACTATGAGCAACCTGATGTAGTTGAAGATGTCCCTGCTCATTGTGGGGAGGTTGGACTAGGTGACCTTTAAAGGTCCCTTCAGACCCAAACAATTCTATGATTCTCTGATTCTGTGAAATACATGCAGAAATGGAGAATATGTCAAACTTTCAGGAAGGTAAAGAGTTATTCCACATTCAAAGACTTTCACTGCACTTGCACAACATCTCAGAGATCTTGAGATGACTGTTATATTAGAGTCCCTTTAAAACCATTCCTTTTCCTAGTCAGCAGTTTTTCTCTTTTAGTCCCACACTTCCCTTTGCCAATTACATTAATGTGTGTTTGTCAATACTGAATTTCATTTGCTGAATAACAGCTCAGAGCCCAGTAAATCTTGTTGAATTTTCCTTGCCTCTTAAGCCTGAGTTCTTGTGTCTCCCCAGCTTTGTGTTGTCAGCAAAACTTAACGCATTTACAGTTGGAGTCTTGATCGAGGGCAATTACAGAGAGAAGCAATAGCGAGTGTAGGAAGCTTAACAAGAGACGGATGTTGTACTATCACTGTGGTCTCCAATCCTGCGTTAGTATCAGGGTTGTCATATTGGTTCAAATTAAATTGACATGGTGGTAGAGTAGGTATCACACAGTTGTTATAAAACTGAGAATTTCTTGGCTCTAATGCCTTGAGACAAGGAGAGGGAGACAAGCACGTGCAGAGGCAGCAGAAGAAGGTGAAAGTGAATAAGGGGGGGAAAAGGGATAAAAGAAAAGGCTTTAACAGGCTGCCTACTACATCTGTGGATTGTCATAAGAAGATAATTGATGAGTACATGTACAGTTCAGAACACAGGAAATGCATACATAATTATTCAATAATTTTTACTATTCCCAAGGCAGAGAATGAACAACCTAGAGCTTATAAAGGATGAAAATCTCTGTAATATGATGCCACATCACCCAGCTTTTCCCCACCGGCCACCCTGTGGAATGCTAGCCCTGAACTGAGAGCATCTGGAGCACTTTCCTGGAAAGAGGGAGCTTCTAGGTGAAGAATAAATCTTATCAAGGTTTCCCATATCTTGAGTGATTCCTCTGGGTCATTATGGTGCTATAAAACTGGCATTCTCTAACTGTAATTGAAAGGTTTGAGAGATTTGGTTCTTTTAGCATTCAATAGACTCTACAAGAGTATTTTTAACACATCAAACTCTTGAAAGGACTTATGGAAGGGATAATTCTTCTGTGAAGTAGGAAAAAGTTAAAGAGCCTGTCAGACTGGTACATTTCTGGGCACATACAGTGAGAGAACTCTGATCCCTCAAATGAGCCTGGTGAAGCATAAGTTGTTCGCAAAGATATTCAAATTACGAAGATAGTCACCTTGAAGTACAAACAAATAAGTATTTCCGGAGTATGAGGAGGCATCATGAGACAGCATGAGTAGTTCAACAAAGGAAAATGTAAAGTCTTGCACTTGGGGAAAGATAATCCCAGGTACCAGTATGCACTGGGGTCCAACTGGCTGGAAAGTAGCTCTAGCAGAGAAGGACCTAGGAGTCTTGGTGGACAAGAATTTGACTATGATCCAGCAATGTGCCCTTGCAGCAAAGGCAGCTGACATCCTAGGCTGTATTAGGAGGAACATTGCCAGCAGGTCAAGGGAGGTGATCCTTCCCCTCTACTCAGCACTTGTGAGACATCTGAAGTACTGTGTCCATTTCTGGGCTCTGCAATACAAATTAAATAAGAGCATATTGGATCAAGTCCAGCAAAGGGCCACAGAAATGATGGTGTTAAGCTGTTTACATAGAAAGTACATGTTGAAGTTTCCATAGTAGTCAACAGATGTTGATCTAAATACAAGTAGTCCAGAAAGTGACATAGTTAGTCCTAAAACACACATCTAAATATTGTAAGTGAATACCTCTAGGCGTTATTATGTTTGTAAACTGCAGTTTGACTCAGCTGTCTAAAATGAAACATCTACTATCATTTGAGACGAGTATGAAACATCCACATGGGTCTGGCAGGACTACACAATGCCTATACCCCTCTGGGCTGGAATTGAAAGCCAGAAGCAATTATCTAGAGTATATTGAATGGCATTAGATACCTCATTTAAACAGCTCAATAAAATCTCTGATTTCTTTTGACTGTAACAGGAGTTTTGAAACCTAGTTCAGAAGTAGACCTTTACATCTAAATATCTACATTTAGATTTTTAGTCTGTGAGTTCAATCCCACCTCATAAAGTGAATTAAATCTCACTTGGAATATGATGGAATGAGTGTGTACAGAATAAACACTTCGCTGATAAGAGCATGTATTTCTGATAAAATAATGTAAGACCAGGAAAGGCAATAAAAACAGACAACAACGTTGTGCACAAGAAGAATTCTCTTTTCTGTTTTGTCCCTTGGTTATCTGGAAATAAATTTACTTATTCCTGTTGTTCTAAGACCTTTCCCAGGATCAAGTGGTCCTTCAGTAAATCAGCAGTTAAGGTACTGACCTTGCTTATGGCCTTCAGTTTCTGAACTCTACTCATCCTCACTGTCCATTAAATGTAAACAAATGGCCTGGTCATGAATCAAGGTGTTTGATGCTGCACCCTGTGTTTTAAGGGGGAAAGGAAGCTGTGGTTCCCTGACTAGACTATAGTGTTGGCAAATCTCCTAGTTCCACATTTTGAAGCATCTTCGTGTGAGACGCATTGCAGTTGAGGGAACTGCTGCGTATAGACTAGCTTCACACTTTGAGG
This sequence comes from Phaethon lepturus, assembly GCF_000687285.1. Lineage (NCBI taxonomy): Eukaryota > Metazoa > Chordata > Aves > Phaethontiformes > Phaethontidae > Phaethon > Phaethon lepturus. The sequence goes on along the minus strand of NW_010557779.1, from coordinate 32,009 downwards.
AAAGAATTAAAGCAGAAGGCTTGTCAGTTTAAGAGAATATGTAACCATTAAGGTCATTATCATGAGATGGACTTTCTTTTCATCTCCATCCGTCTCATTCAAAAAACAAGTGTTTTCCATAAGAACTTATTGAAGTTACTATGGATTGAGTGCCAAGCACTCAATATTTATCTTTTTGATAGATTTAGTCAGGCCATTTTGTTTAATTTGCTATATGTTTCACTGCAAATTGATTATTTCACCACTATCGCTCACCTGTTTTTTTCCCCTCCTAGTTTGACCTTAGCTTCTAGGTTCTGCATTACAGTTACAACTATTTCAACCAAAGTTTTGCATGAGATTGAGATTATAGTCCTACCTCTTAATCACCTATTCAGAACAATTTAAGACAGACACACACACACAGATTCTATTCATGTCCTTTGCATCATAGTTACCTTTTGGTACCCTGCAGAAGAGAAACTATTAGTTAAATAAAGCTGAATCCATTACTTAAATGTAAATTTGAGTTTTGGATTTTGCAGTTATGCACTGTTTTCTACCAGATTCATGAATTCTGACATCAAGCGTTGGTTTTGGTTGTAATGCACTGAAATCATCCTTCATTTGTTTGTAGCTCTCATGAAAGCACTATAATTAGAGTTATTGCAAAATACTCACAAACAAATCCCATCTCGGGGATAAATCATTTTGCTTGCTGTTATATTAAAGAGTGTAAAATCAGTCTGTGTGTCTATGAGGTTGAGGAAGGTTTCCAAAGTCTTTCTAGTAGCATTTTGTTTAAAGTAAATGCTTTTTCTTTTTTCCTCTTATGAACTAGAAGCATTTAGAACTTGTAGAAAATGCTAAATTTTTTATTCCAATCCAAAACCATAAGGAAACCTTTACAGAAAATGCTTATCCATACTACTGAAGAACAAAGTTTTTGGCCAAATAAAGACAATGCCAAAAGAGTAAAAAAGATTAAGATAGATAAAGGGGTGTAGTCATGGTGGAAGCACAGAGCATTACATAGAACAAATGATCAGCTGAAATGTATACTGTGGAAATATTTGGTTGGCTTGTATGATTCTCCCAGGGAATGTTGGGATATTCTCCAGCAGATGTTTCATTGTTCAGACATTTAAAACTAGATTAGGAAAAGCAATAGGAAAGAAAGTGCAGTGAATAATCATTCAAAAAATGGATGAGATGAGATTGCCATTAGAACAGATGAACTGATGCAGTGTGCCTTATTAAATATTAGATACTTGATTGTTACGATCCTAACATACCCTATAATCCTTTGTAACTTGTTTGTATGTCCTTATGGTATCACCAAATGGAATAAATAGTAGGGACATGGATCTAATTAAAATCTACCAATAGATGATACCTTTTGGATATTTAACTAAGGATTATTAAACCAATACCATGATGAGTTCACTGTCCAGATTATGACATAGTTCACTGGTGTCGTTCACCTTTATACTAAACGTTTTATAAAAAATATATATACACAAAGTGCAACAGAGCAGTTATTTCACCTGTCCTCTTCAGACTGTGTTCCTTCACATAACATATCCTTACAACATCCACCTCAGGAAATCTCTTGTTTTTTCATGCCCCCGTGCCATCTCTAGGTTTCTAGAAGACATTATAGTCTCTATCCCCTGAAAAATAAACATACACCAGGTACCATCAAATGGAAGCAACTCAGGACAGAGCACTGAAGCATAAATGGTTCTCTCCTGTCAAGGCACTGTGATTTCTGTGCATATGTGGATGTGTGGACTGCATACAATGGTATGGGAAAGCTGAAGACTAAGGAGAAGAAATGAGACTGCATTTGAAAATTAAAATTACAATCCCATCAATTGCAAAACAGAGAACAGAATTTTAAACAGGTTGGTAGATAACATCAGCTCATTAGCAGTTCTATTACAGCTTGCACTGGTTTGTTTTCTCTGAGCACAAAAAAAAAAGTGATATGTTTGTGTCTATGTATCTGTGTATGGAAGGACGTAAATTAAGCAAACATAGCACAAGTTATTTTAGGACAGTCTGAAAATTTAAATGCACCCTTCAAGGTAACTGGGAGTGGGAGAGGGGAAGATTGTTGAGGCTGATTTTCCAAAATGTTGATATAGCTTGTGTGGACCCATGTCTTGTGCAAGACTTCTACTGCCTCAAATTGACTCATAAATACTTCCTATTTTAAAACCATGCTGTTCAAAATCAAGAATAGTTCCAGGCAAATGGAAGCCAGGACCTCTTTCCTGCAGCCTGTGCCACAGCAATCGAGGGCAAGAGGGCAAGGCAAAGCAGAACAAAAGAAAATAATATAGAATCTAATTATTTGCAAACAAAAATACACCACACTGGAAGTTTTTTTTCAGATTTTCTTAGAAGAAATGAAGAAGCCACAATGACAAATTAGAGATGTTACAGTACCAGAGAGAAAAAATCTCTTTCTACTTTAAGACTAAAGCTTTCATTTTTGCTAATAGATGCTATCATGAAAGGTCCAGGAACTCTATTTGCATAAGATCTTATTGCTATTGTCTCTGCAAAAACAAGTCAATATGTATCAGACTAATAAAATGACAACTGAACAACAGCTGCATGCAAATATTAAAACAAGATCACTGGGAGACAGAGAGTTGGCTGTGGACAACAAAAATGTGAACTGGGCTTGAAAGATTTTAATGGGATACCAGAAGGAAGAAGCAGTGAAATTTCAATGATAAGCACAAACATGAAGAAAATCGTAAAATCACATGTAACTTTTACGTATTTTCTAATCATGGGGATGTTTGTTTATGAACTTCAAAAAATATCTTTCTTCAAAGGCTGTTCCTATTTTGAATTTTACAAATTTGTATAGCTGTATGGAGTCTAGTCACAGTGATCACAGATGGATCGATGCATCTCAGAGTAGTACAAGTAATTTTGCAGTGAGTTCACTTTGATTTCAATTTTGTTTGTAAAAGCAATATATCCTTTGGTTTGAGAAAAAGTTATAATTAAAGACATGGATCATTTACTATATATATATCCATTTTTTTCCAAAAGTATTTTGGCACCTGGTTCACATTGAGTCAACAGAATGTGAAGCTAAATTCAGTTCACTGACTATGGTTCATAAAGAAAAAAGAATAAAAGAAAAATGAAAAAAGAAAAAAATGGAATGAAAAAAGAAAAAGAAAACAGAAGAATGGAAAAAAAGAAAAAATAAAAAGAAGAAAGAAAAAAGAAAAAAGAAGAAAGAAAAAAGAAAAAAGAAGAAAGAAAAAAAAAAAGAAAAAAGGAGGCAGTTACTAAGTATCTGAAAAACACTTCTTGCACAGGAACTCCCTGAGCTTTAAGTGCTTGGAGGCCAGAGAAATATTGAAATAAATTATCATGCTAACTTGTATATTTTACCATAGATAAGTCCATAGTGTCAAGTGCACCATAGTGAACACCCTAGTCATCTGTTTATGGATTGTGTTGGACAGAGGATTCTGGATAAAATGAAAATTATTTCTTACAAAGTACATTTCCCTCAGTTTCCATGTGCATAAGAGTCATCCAATAATAGGCAGTTTATATAGGTCTAGATAATGTCCAAGTAAAAATTCCGTATTTTCTTTCTGGATACAAGGAAAGTTATGGGTAGTTCAGATTCAGGTTTGGTGAAGTTATTTACTATTACTCACTTATCACTGAAACGTTGCTAAAACAGGGAATATTTGTAGAATTTCATAACAACTCTATGCAAGTATCTAATTTAGGTCTTAGTTCCTGTAGAATCAGTATGGAACATCTCCCCATCTGGGGTTTATTTCTCCAGAACTGGTCATTATCCAGTGGCAGTGAAAGACAAGTACCCTGGAGTATTTCAGGAGACAGAAAAAAGTAAACAAACACTGGGCAGCAGTCAAATCACCACAATGACCTCACTCCTGTTACATATAAGTGAAGTCTACTATTCTATAATTTACCACTAACAGCATTACATGGTATGCACACAAGAAGTTCCCTCCCTCACCAATGCAGTCAAAGATACAGAAAGACTAGAGCAAATAAATGGCAAACTTAGGGATGGTATGTATGGAGTCAAACCCCCATTAAAAAATGAGGTTATTTGGAAACTCTAAGAAAAAAAAAATTATTTGTTGCACTTCTGCTTGATAGAAGCTATTCCAAAAATCTTGCAATCAAAGGCAGATTCATATCTGAATGAACGTAATGACAGGAGAAAGAGAGACAATGTGGGTAAAGGTACCAGGATATTGCCTTCTTTTATCTGTCCAAAGAAAAGTCTCTTTCCCAATAACACTTATTGAAACAGTCTGAATACTTTGGCATGTTCTACAGTGAACTTTAATCCAATGGATTCTGGTGCCAAGGTATTATTTTCACTTCAAAGAATTGATTTGAGTTAGTAGGAAAATCCTCAACATTTCTTAGCAAAGGTACTATATTTACAAATATATAACTTCTGCTTTATAAACAAAAAAGCTGTACAGAGGACCTTGTAAATAAGTTTTAAAATAATGTCAGCAAAAGCGAGGCAAGAAGATGGAAATCAGGAGAAGCTGGGATTCATGGAAACCGAAATAAGGCTCTAGAGGTGGGGGAATCAAAGACAAGGGAGTGAGGATGGGAGAAATAATCTGTGCTAAATCTTCCTTTGTGTTGCTCATATACACATACAGCCTGTTTTGTTGCTGAAAAACTGCTATTGATTTGATTTTTTTTCCAGAGTGAAAAGAGGATAGTCATAGAAATATGGATAGGTACTTTGCATGAATTGCATTACATACATTCTTATGTTTCATTTCTGCAGAAACATGACATTGAATGGACCCCTGACGGTCCCGTAATTCCAGGTTCATGGTACTCTGAATACATTAAAATCCCCTTCATAAGTCAGATTCCATACCACTCTGGTGAAATATTTTCCCACAGAATTATTTCAGTTTGCTATTTAAAATCAACTTCTAGATTAATTTAATTTTTAGCATTGCTGAAGGCAATCTTATTCAAGGGTAACCAGAGAATTCTCTTTGATTTCAATAGATCTTCATGGACTCATGTCATCCAGAGTTCTGACTCCTGAATCCTCCGTGTCAGAGAGGATCATTTTCCTCTCCAGATTATGTAAAAAAAGCAAATTTAGAACCCTTAGTCCAGTGTCCTCAAAGATCCACTAGTGATAATGGTAGTGAAAATGCCATCTTAAAGCACCGTTCAGGTATTATTTTTCCATCAAATACCCATAATTGGCAATAACCCCTGATCCTGAGTTTTTCCTTCTTTCTTTGCCTTCCTCCATTCCGTCTATGGCTGTGAATGTCTATGTGTGTAAACACCCTCGAACATATTTTTGCCATGCAAAAATACTCCTTTAAATTTCATCAAAAATCCATTCTTCCTGATTATTAACTGAGATATTGTGTGTATTTTGTCACAGTTAGTTTAATTCTGTATTATAAAACTGTGGGGATAAAATAGTCCAACTCACCAGCTTTGAACCCATGTAATTGAGAGGAGAAACTGGTGAAATGGAATTACACCAATTTTTCATCAGCATAGCTGAGTTTAAACTTCTGATTAATATTTGAAGTTGATAGCATACAGATGACTTTTGTACTAGCAACCAAATTATTTGTTTAATATTTCTGCAGTGTCAAAATGCAGGTAGACATGGATACTCTGTATGTTCCCAGAATTATAACCTTTATAAAAAGATAGAGCATCTCAAAAAGTCTGGAGATGTTCTCTCCAGACTGCAGAGAAAATAGTCATGTTTGTCAGTGCTTACACACAAACACAACCTGTGACCTGAATATTTATGAACATCAGGGTAGCTAACATAAATCAGACTAGAGGTCTGCCCAGCTCAGTCTCCTGTTTCTGACACAGGTGTAAAGCTAATGTCTCACGGAGGGTAAAAGATCAGGACAAGTAGATGAAGTAAAAGAAAGTGTCTTTAAGTCCTTGCTGAGCTCCTTAACTCCTTGGGGCTCAAGAGATTTCTTGAGCACCAGCCTGTTCATGGACATCACAGCTCATATCCAAAGACAGTAGTGGAAATAAATAGCATTTTTATGGCATAACTCATTCGAGCAATTTCAGACACCTAATGCAACGTTAGCAAATTACCTCCCAGGAGTGCCTATTTCCCTCCTTTGAATACAAAGGAGTCTCAAGTCATGAGCTCAGCAGCAAAAAAGGTTTGCTTAGCACTAGGTCTTTTGTCTTGCAGTGATGACAAAACTGAAATACGGGAAAGTTTAACTAAGCAGGCACACTGCTGCAACATAACCCAGCATGGCAAAGCACCTCCACTACGCTCCCTCACGCTGGAGAGAACTACCCACAGTGTCCCACAGGCCTGACGCTACACTGAGACAAGGTGATCTGGAAAAAGCCTGCTCAAATACATGTTTTGCTTTGCTTTTTTTGTTTTGGTGTTTCTTTTTTTTCCCCCTTCTTTCAAGAATGGCACTGTGAGTTGCTTTTTCCATTAACTTTGGGAAAGAAGCATCAGTTTTAATAGAACTTGACATGTTTAACAGTGAATGTAAACTATGCCTTCACATTGATTATATGCACTTTGGACAATTTTCTTTCATTGAGGACTTTATGGGGGGAATAACATGCTTCTCATTTTTCTCAGTGTGATGCAGATACATCCTGTAGGGCTTTGTATAACATGTGCACATCAAAACACATTTGGCTTCTTTGAAAATAATACATCTTGGGTTGGAAGAAAAACAAAGCACTGCATGACTCATTTTAACCTTGGACACTGTGTTTATTTCAACATTTGTAAACTTTACATAGCCAAGATCAGAATTAGCTGTAAAATGCCAACATGATATATATTTTTTCCTATCATTTACAGTAATTTGAGCTCTGAGTAAGGCCAAAATTTATTGGCTGGAGGCAACAAGTCTGCCTTCAAGGATAAAAGATCCTTGCATTGATCCAGAAGCTACAATTTGTTTATTTGAGAATTTCCTTCGCTGGAATGAGAAAAATGAGTATTCAGATTTTTTATCAAGTTTTAGTTGTGAGTTTCAGTCCTGTTGCTGCTGAATAGGTGCATCTGTCAAAGAACCAGCCATTGTTTCTATCACTCGTAACCGGGGGACCAGAAACTGAGCATACAAACACAAACAGCTCCTGGCACATCGCCAGAGCCGAGAATCATGTTTCCAAGAGCATGTAAGACAACATAGCTACTTTGACTTAAATCTATTGTCAAATCCATGGCAGTCTGAACATTGAGTGGAATAGTTTTTAGGATGTGTTTTGCCTTTTGCTGGATCTCCGCTGAGAACTCCTGGTTATAGAGAATCAGCTCCACCAGACATAAACAGCAAGGCTCGTAACAGTGAAAGGAAGAAACCTTATGTAAAGCTTTACGTAGTGTTCAAATTGTCTGTGCCACTGCTCCTTCTCTCCTGCTATGTATTCCTTCTAAGAACTCAAAGTTATAATCCAAGTTGTAATGACAGAGACAAGTGTAGGAGAGATCATGTGGTTTTTGAGGCATACTAATACTGCAGAATTGTCAAGATCTTTTTTCTACAAAAATCTTAGAAATGTAAAATAGTTATAAGTTGTGGTAATATTTACCTGAGTTTATAGACAGGCTGAATCGCTTCTCCAAAAGATAAAGTGCTTTCCTGTTGTCTTGTGGATCAGCAAATTTTCACTCCACCAAACCAACCTATCTCTCCCTATATAAATATATAAAACTATAGAGATAGAAGATCATATGGCTATGATTCAGATGCTGAGTGATTCAGCTGCCTGGCAATATTGAAATTGTACTGAGCAGATACAGTAACCCCAATTTAGACTGCTGAGCAACTCTAAAGCTGCAGAATATGTAGAGACTTGCATGATAGCTAGTGCAAGAAGTTGGACTGTTCGTAATGATTTATGTTGCATGGGGCACAGTGGACATTGAAGGAAGAGTTAAATGGGAAGCCATCAAACATAAAGAAATGTCTTTTGAGAAAGGATTTATAGAATGGCCCAGTGGATGGACCTTGGCTGATTGTAATCTGCATATGAGGCCAAGGCAGGGGGAAAAGGGACGAACAATCAACACTAGAGTAATTTGCCTGATAATAGAAAATTAAAGAACTGGAGAGGCAAGCAGCAGTCTGCAAAATTCATGCAGATTTGGATCTGCTGTATAATTAGCCACAATAGTTAAACTGAAAAAAAAAATTAGAAAATGAATGACATCAAATTAGAGAAAGATTTCTGTAATATACAATAAAATGTCAGAGTTTATATAAAAAAGGAGGCTTAGATAGTGGAGACAAATTAAAAAAGCTAGCAAAGTACTCATAATCTGAACAGTAAAAAGTTTTGATATGATTAGACAAGCATCTGTGACTTTACAGTCAGTACAGGTTGTAGTGTGATAATGAAATAAAATTGATGTACAATATTTTTGCACAGAACAAAACCACCGTACAAACATATACGTCAGGGATGGGTTTGAATGACACTCAGAAGAATGTAGTGGTAAGGGAAGGGTTTGGAATCTTGTACCCTGCATGCACCTTTGATTATATTCTAAAGATTAAATGTACCAATATTTTATCCTGGTTTGGGCAATATATATGAAAACTAAGATTCTCTGCAAATTAGGTCAACATAATGTAACACTATTGGCTTTGTCTGTCTTTGAGACAGGTTATTCCCATGTGGTGGACTTAAGTCCTGGTCTGTGAAAGCTCCTGCCCTGAGGAACTGATACAATCTTTTTTTTATGCTGCCACCCAAATTTCTTTCCAAAAAAGAAATATGAAACATTCTTTAATAGGAATAGGACTTGATCAGGATTGAATCCAGGGATCAGGACTGCATGAGACATTTAAAACTAACCTGTCCTGGAATTCAAACACAAAAATATACACTTACATTTTCAACTCCTCCTTGAAGTAACAGGACATTAATGCCTTCGTTGTAAGTTGTTGTAAGTTTTGTAAGTTTTTTGTAAGTTTTAATTTCTTTTTTTCCCCTGATCAAGTTTCTACTGAACCAGAAGCATAGTGTAAAGTTGGAAGTGAAAAATTTACCCAGGCAAAGAGAAATAAGAACAGATTTAACCTCTTGAAATTAGTTACCTTCTTATGTTCTCTCCCCACCCCCGTCATATTCTTTCTATTTTTATTATTATTAGACAAAGGATAAACAGCAATACACAATAAAAGAGCAGAATTCTGAACATTAACCTAATGTCCATTAGAGCTGCTACAAGACTCTGAGTAACATGGTCACCAGCAGATTGTGCAAAGTGGAAGAACGTTGGTTAGAGAAATTAAATCTTCCTTCCTTCCTTCCTTCCTTCCTTCCTTCCTTCCTTCCTTCCTTCCTTCCTTCCTTCCTTCCTTCCTTCCTTCCTTCCTTCCTTCCTTCCTTCCTTCCTTCCTTCCTTCCTTCCTTCCTTCCTTCCTTCCTTCCTTCCTTCCTTCCTTCCTTCCTTCCTTCCTTCCTTCCTTCCTTCCTTCCTTCCTTGTGCCCTGCGGTAGTACGTTCGTTAGATCAATTAAATCTTCCTTCCTTCCTTCCTTCCTTCCTTCCTTCCTTCCTTCCTTCCTTCCTTCCTTCCTTCCTCAATTTATTAACTACCTATTAGGAGGAAGACAAAATAAAAGGGGTGAGGGACACTTGAAACTGAAGGACAGTTAGTTCCAAGTTACCAGAAATAAACTGTAGATGAAGTCTACCCTTGCTTGTTTTAACAACTTTTAGAAGTTACAACTAAATAGTGTTTAGAAGCTGCAACTAAACATATTTGAGCTTTGCACTATCACTTATATATGCGTGTGTTTTAAAACAGAAATGACTGTACTCCAGTTTGCAGTGGGGCTATGACAGCTGCTGATCAAGTTTTGGAGCACCATGAAACGTGGTGTACTGCAGAGATGAGATCTGGTCTTGAGGAGATCCTTTATAATTAACAGTGGTCAGAAAGAACAAGATTAATTTCTTGTGAGAAACAGAAAGGAATACTGGTATTTCACATAGTGCAAGGTGTAACTGTGGTAGATAAATAGTTTATCTAGTCTCAGTTTCTGGAGAAAATGAACCCACTTCATATTGTGATACAAATCATATCTTCATTCAAAACTGAGAGTTATTTAATGGGAATAGAGACTGACAAATTTTCAGTGTGGAAGAAAGTCCCTGGTAATGTTTTCCTGTGAAAATGATAAGAAAATAAGTTATCTTCTAGACATGGTTGCTTTTCCACTGCATTTACTTAGCTGGATTTCTCTATTTCTTATCCCCTACAGGCAAATATCCTTTTTACCTTTAACACCACTATTACACTTTATGTTTATTCCCTATGAAGAGCTGATTCTGTTTTCTTTCAGGACACTTTCAGGACACAAATAATCAGAATTTTGATAACTAATGTTATTCTTAGAAAAGCGCTTTTCACACAGTTGGCCACTACCAGCTGAAAGTCAGATGGCAAAACAACTTCTAATTTCTCTGCCAGCAGTTTCTCATGAAGAGTTTGTTTGTTAAATATTTAATCAAATCCAGGACCTTTCACTTGGGACTATGGTTAGCCCTTCCTTTCCAGTTATAATATTTTGTAGAGTTCTGCAGTATAATTAATGAGTTGGCCCTCTCCTCTTCTGTATTGGTCTCATATATTTCCACTCCTAAAGTTTAGCAGAACTCCACTTCTCATCATCACTAAAATGTTTGAAGAAGAGTAGAAAAGAGAAAGAATTAAAACAAATTCAAGTAATTTATCTACACTAAGTAACTTTCAATACTTTAATTCATCTGTCTAAAATATTCATCTAGTCATCAGCCTATCCATCAGCCTATATATCTATATTAACTTTCACTGTAGAAGAGATGAGATGGTATGAAAACATATATCCTGTCAAAACTGAAAGTCTATTTAGTAACTGCAGGTAGAAACCCAGATCTTCCACTTATGCAAATAAGCAGTTGAGTAAGATCTATTTCCATTGTAAAACATTAACAAAAGGGTTTGGATGTTGTCAAAGTAAAGAAACCAGCCTTCAGCCTCAAGAGATACATTCAACAACTTTCAAGTAAAGGCCTTCATTTCACATCCAGGATGGTATTTAAATAGAAAAAAAAGGAAGATTTTTTTAATGTTGTGTATGTGATATAGTTATTAAAAGTGACAAAGTTCTTATTTTTATGCAGAAATGGAAGAAATAATTTATGCACAATAGCATATAGTGGACATTCCCTAACATGTAATCAACAGGACTAAACAATCACGACATTTAATGCAAATTGTTTCACTCCATTTCCGTATATCTCCTGGTAGTTGTGACTTTTTATTAGACTGTTTTTATTTTTTATCTGTATTATATTTTCTTTCAGATATTTTTTGGCATGGCTTAAAGTGTCATATTGATCAGCCATTGGGCTTATCTGATTGTCTTTCAGACTGGAGTCCTCTATTTAATTAACAGTGCAAGCAGAGAAAAAGAAAGAATACTATATAAGCTGTACTGTGTGTGCCACTTCCAAACAATTGGCTCAACTTTCCCTCCAGAAATAGGATGCTTAACGTAAGAATACAGGAAACAAAGACATACAGACTGATCTGCCTTTTGATTTGCTCTTGTAATTTCTCCTTTTTGATGTGTAGAACCCTCAGGAACCTAGTTGCAGGAGACCATAGTCAATGATGGGACCTAGAACCCATAAGCTTGTCCAGTCTACTTCTGATTTATAATTTAAAATTGTGGATGTATCATGGCATTGAATGAGTTTCAAAATAAAATACCTTGTATGAAAAAGTTGTTTGTGATACCTGGTTATTTTACTGGGTGCCCTTTATTATTTTTCACATGGGGAGTGATCTTCCTGATTTCAGTTTCTTTATCATTCACGATATACATGAATGGTAAAGAACAAACATAGGCCTTTCCCTCTATCCACTCTTTAGCCTGAAGATTCTCACATGGTTTCATGTCTCCTCATCTGGAAAGTCCTACCAGGCATCCTACCATCCTCTTCTCCCATCTTTGTAGTTTCTCCAGCTCTTCTGAAATTGACTTACACCAGATGCACTTTCTTGGTGATAGCAGCGAAATATCTCCTTACATAGCAGTGATGGTTTAGCAATGGTGACTTATAAACAAGGGTTTGAAAATGTTCCAAGCACGGTGCTCACATCCTAGTCTGTCACACTCTGCTCTTCTAATTGTGGGCAAATCAGTCCTGTCTGTAGCTTTTTTTCCTTACACATAGTTAGAGTATTTTTTTTTCAGGAAAAAGTTTGAGACTCTGAAAACAGGCCATAAACTCAGTCTGTATAGGCTTAATCTGGATGTACAATCAGAAATTATGAATTTCAGTTCAATTAGGTCAGATAGAAGGATGACAATATATATTTCCTTGTGTAGAATAACTGCTCATTATTGTCAAAAGTTAGTTGGACCATTCTGGATATTGGATTGGTCAATTCATTTTCTCCTAGCTATATCTGTCTCACTTTCTTGTAAAGTCAAAATAATTATTTCAGTGAAGAGTGGGCTATGCCAGTTGTTCACCTCTGTTGCGACTGAAATGTCTGAAACACATGTATTCTGTTCCTTTTGCTATTTCCCTTCCCTTTCAGTTCATTTCTACCCTACCTACTTTAAAGCAAGTAGAGAAAAAGATCAGTGAGTGTACTGAAGGAGTTCTGCAGGACAGTTAAAGCCAGCCTCCTTTGGCTAATTTGCAAAAACAGTTTTTTATTTAAAATAGAAGGATGGCATATCACTCCCTGGGAGAAAACTCACATCCGCTAATGTTCCTCCAGAAGTGAGTTATGAGAAGAAGCCTCAGATGGATTAGAGAGGAAGGTTAAATTCCAAGGCACTAATTTGTTGAAAAGGTGAAGGTAACTAACTAAAGAAAAAAAAAAAAAAGACACATCAGGTCTGCAATTCCTTTCCTCCTCACTGAATATTGCTGAGTAACTTTTAGATCTCAAGAAGAACAAATGCCATAAAATAAAGCAAGGTTGTTTCCCTTATGAAATGTTGGTGCAGAGTTAAGGTAAAGGCAAGTGCACATCGTTTTGACTTGTTAAGATCTTTCTACATGAAATATCAACTTTAATTTAGTAACATAAGAAGATTAATAATAGAATAGCCTTTCACTTTTAAAAGCCAGATAACTTCTTTTGGCTATTTTATCATTCCTTTGTCTCCTTAACATTTCTCACAGATTTAATGGCCCAGTTTCTGGTGTAAATCAACATAGCTCCAATTATGTCAACTATGCTAAGCAGATAATATTAGCCCAGTATTTTATTCATAAGTGTAGACGAGGCCAAACTTACTTGGGAGTTGAAAGTCATTGGACAAAATTCTGACAGAAGACAGAAAGGACGTGGCTGGGTAGGATGAAGCGAACAAGACCTCCATGCCAATCCATGAAATTTAACGATCCATGCTTAAAACTTATTCCTTTCCAGATACGGCTATTTGAACGTTGTTCTGATGCACACATGAATGTCCCAGCAGCAACAGGGAATAATGAGCCTTCAAACCTGAAGAACATTTTTTTTTATTGCTTCACAAGAAGAGCATCTCTGTCAGTAAAAGAGTAGTAAGCTATCTCTGTCTATAAGATATCTGTCTGAACTTAGGCAGCTGTAAGTTAAATGTCTAAGTTTGGATTAGACCCTTTCAACTTGTTTTAAAGTCAACACGGAGACAAAGATGCTTGCATTGCAGCTGAGGCATACTGCTGGAATTCTGGTCCTAGAAGTTGGTCTGAAGCTTTCCTCAGTCTCCTCAAAACCTCTTTGTCTTCTTTTTCCTTTTTACCTTGACTAAAGAGGATTTGGTTGGTTGGTTGGTTGGTTTTTCTTTTCTTATGTTTGGCACATCCCTTTTCTTCCTTCCCTCCATGTTGCAGGATCACCCACTAAGATTCCAGAGACAAAACACTCCCTCTGCCTTTCCTTGTGATGTTTTGCCACCAATACTGCAGTCTTCTGAATTATAGGGAAAGGTGCTAAAATGAAAGGATCAAGTCTTCTTCTGGGTGTCAGTCTCTTAAAACAAGGACCTCTATGTGTGTTTTTGCAGAATGACGTTAACAACAGCCATGTGATTTCCCATGTCCAGTCAAAAGCTGCTGTTTGTTCTGGGACCTTTCTAGGGACTTCACTTTTAAAGGAAGTGAAGGGAATTCTAGGGACTCTGACATGGCTCCTCAAAGCAGTGGAAATTTCTGAAGATCCTGAAACACCATGTTTGGAATTTGGAGAGATGGTGAACCAGTCTGGTCAGTCAATATTTAGACTGCCGCTACATCATATTAATAGAAACACTGCAGCTTACACTCCTTCCAAGTCTGCAAAACTGGAATAAAGTCACATATAAAGAAGTATCTGAAAATATAAGAGTTCAAATGCTAAGTTCAAAAGGGACTTGGACACCTTATCTGTCACATTGCTGTGTAACCTTGACTTTTTTAATTACTTTTAAAAATATGGCTTTACCTCTGCTTGGACTCCCAATCTTTTTAGATTTGGATAGCTATGAGGCTTAGTTTTTCAGGCAGTTTCCTAGAGCAGTGGAAGAAAAACAACAGCATTGAGATTTGTTCCTTTTTTAGATCTGTACCACTAAAGTCAACCTCTATTTCAAACAGGGTAAATCCACAACCTGCTTACGACCTGAGTAAAATCTCATGTGTAGAGACATTGTAAACCTAAATTGGTCAATTATTTATAAGCTTTTCCATCATGAAGCTGTTTTACCTGCAAGCACAGTGTGTGTTGGAGGGATGGATACCTTTGTAGGCTCAGACCAATAATCACGTTACTAAAGTTTAACAAGTTAACACACGTTGTATCTCTGCTTATGTAAGTCCTTAGGAAAGGTGAGATAATGAAAGGGCTTTAAGATAACTTTCATTATGACTCATCTGTTACAGACTCATAATGTGCACATCAAACACAATTGAATCTCAGCTGATGCTCAGTTATCTGATGAGCTGCAGGGACTTGACTGTGTTTACACCCTGAGAATGGCAAATGTATCCATCAAGGCAAGGTTTCTATGCAAATACAAAAAGAGCAGCATCCAGAGAACAAGATCTGATGAGAAATACTTAGCGGTCCTCATGTCAGTTGGAAATGTAATAATGTTAAAAATGTAAAGCGTGGTACCAGTGAAAACCTTGACAAGGAGGTTAAAAAACAAGAAAAAACCTCTTTTCCTTTTCTTACATCCCACCCGCAGCATTCCTTTTTAGCCAAATATTACAATATACTTAACGTGGTAGAAGAGTTTAACTACTACAGAGGCAGAATATTAGTGCTGTGCTATTCTGATTTCAGGTCATTGGTTATGATAATAAAACATAATATAACAAAGTTTTCAATAAGCAGAAGTCTCAGGCTCTAATACATACTTAAGCTTATTGATTACACTGTTTTATATGATAATAAAACTACAAACATATGCACACACCTTTTGCAAATAAGAAAAATCATTTGTCTTGGGCTATCTCCTCTGTGCTTTCACAGCAATTCAAAAGTCATAACAGATAATGGGAAAACAAAGTGTTTGCATTTCATGAATGACCTTGGAAAAGTTGCCAGATTTCTCTGTACTACAGTTCTAGCACTGGGTATAGGAAACAGTCTCCTGCTGTAAACACTTGTGAGATCCTACAGTTCTTGGTGGGATGAAAGAGAAAGACTTTATTAATTTTACTTCTGTTTTAAATATTACAAAGTGGTTAAATAGATATACTATTGTGACCATAGATCTTTTTGTCTAAAAAAGAAAAGTATTTTAGGACATAATGTGTTTACCCAGTTCAAAAACCTATTTACTTTTTATTTGAAATTCTACTATATATATGAGATTTAAATCTAATATAGATACACTACACACAGGTACATAATTTTTGAATGAAAAATTAGTATAAGCAGACTCCTTTATATTAAAATGATTAATTTCAATATCTGAGTTTTGGTGATAAGTTGGGAAATTTTTTTTGAGAAGAAGTTCTACTTTCTACCTATAAGGGGGGTTAATTTTAGCTGTATGTTCTTTTTTGTAGTTTGTCGATGTGAGCTTTGTTACTTCAGACAAGTAGGTATGGGGTTTTTTTTGACTTGTGAGCAGATCTTCTGTCACATTTGGAGATCAATGTGGTATTTGCCATATATTCATATTTGTGGGACATTATATGCTATTTAAAGATGAAAGTGTAAAAATAATATTTTTAATAAAGGAAAAGAAGAAAAAAGTTATTTGCATTAGAAATCAGGCAATCCTAGACATTGATCATATTGTGACTATAATAAGAGACATTTAACCCAAAATGTTGCTAGCAGCCTTAGATGATATCCTGAGTCTTAGCAGCCATCTTGAGATTCCTACTGGTACACAACCTTGAGCAGGATGGTTGAGCGGATCATGGTTTAGACACTGCCACTGTCCATCCAGTCTGTCTCAGCGGGGATCTCTTCTTGCTTGTGATGTAACTGATGAGGGAATTTCTCTCTTTTCATCCAACTCAGCTGTCACTACAGGTGCAGGCACTTTCCCAAAAGACTTATGAGTACAGCTTGTCTGCCCTCAACGGACTGTATTCACGTGCCAGATGTTGGATCCAGCCGAGGGTCGAAGGATAGATAGGCTGCCCGCTCTGGCAATGTAATCTGGGTTTCTATGATCACTTTCCACAGGAGGAATGGAGATAGATACATTTTCTTGCAGCTCAGACTTGAATGTATGTGCAATGGGAGATATGATATCTGCGTTGTAGTCCAATCAGTGTATCTCATGGTCTGGAAGGTGTTCCTGCATCTGCCTAATGCAATGCAGATCTGTCTGGATGCCACACATATCCTCCTCCTCTCACCCCAGCTGGACTTTGTTTATCTTAGTGTAGCTTGAGCCCAGCACCTTTTATGCACCTCTAGTTATTGAGAGCGAAGCACTGGAATGTCTTAGGGAAAGTGGTGTTTTCTGTTTGGGGTGGGGGGTTACATTATTTTATTATGGTACGAAACAGCTTAATCAATGAACTCAAGCAGGTAGTAGAAACTGCGACTTCTGTTTATGGGGAAACTTCTGAGATTTATTTTGGCCATTTGTAAGTAGTGCTGACATCTGAGCTCTGAAGGAGGAAGAAATGGAAAATGGCCTGATGTGCTTTTTTTGGTGTGCAATGAGTCAAAATTTCTTTTCCTTTCTAGGGGCTCTACAAAGCAGAAAAGTGACAGGATTGTCCTATTTATGATGTTTCTTGTGCATCTGTGTAAAAATAAATAGATTATTCCATATGAATTCCAAATAAAATATATGGCTAAAGTAAATTTTACTTATGGATATTGATTGTATTGACTGAAACCTTCTCCTTACAAATTCCCTTGTTTATATAACACAAGTGTTACCACTTGGCTGAAAAAAAGATGTGTATAACAAATTTCAGCATTGCATATTTTACGTAACAGTGAACAGAAAAGCTTTTATTCTTCAGAGATTTCTTTTCTGATCCCAATAAGGTGGTGATGGTGGGAGGGGATTATTTGTTGGGGTTTTTTTGTTTGTTTGTTTTTTAATAGTAAGACAGTATAACCCTGGGCTGTTTGTTTTTTTTGTAGATTGTCTCTACAATCCTGCCTGCATTTTTGCACTCAAATAAACTGTGATACAAAAAGTAGAGCAATTATTGAAGCCTGTTCTTATTCCTCAGAAGTCTGCAGAAATTGTATTTCTGATTTCATCTATACTTAAGCTAGCAAAGAAAAGCTCTTTTTTCCCTCCTCTTTTTTTGCTTTGAGAATTTTGTTAAATAATTATTGTCTTACGTTAATCAAGCACATCAGTATTTGTTAATAATGATATGGAAGGACAAAATGAAGGGCAAAAGAAACTAAACCCCAAAATGCGTTACTCCGCATTCCTATGTGAGTAAGGTTAAATTATTCCCATACTATTCAGCTGAAGTGATGGCATATTGTTTATTTTTTGCTTCTTGTTGCAATTACCTGTCTTCATCACATACAAGGTTATATAACTCCTCACAGGAGAGCTTTGTTACTAGCATAATCATAATAAGATAGTGATGGCCACTTAAAATCTTAAGTGTCTGCAATGTTGCCTGTCTTCCTCTCAGTTGACTCCACCATGGAGTAGGTATTCTTAACTCTGACTCTTAGGTAGTCAAATGAAGACAAGTGGAATGAATTTGGGCCAGTGTTCCAAGCAAATATTCAGGGAGATGCTGTTATCCCAGACAACATATCTCTAGTCAAGAAAGAGAGAGAAGCAACCAAAGAAACATTGGGAAGATTATGTGAGATTCAACATCAACTAGCAGATTATGCTCAGTAGGTGCAACATTAATGATAATAGTGCAACAGGTACAACATCTGGTTCACCACAAGTCTCTGCAAGTAGAAAGTCAGTTTTTAGAAGAGTTGGTTTACGTAGACATAGAAACTCTGTGTAGACCATGGGAAAAAGAAAGCAAAATAAATCACCTAACATAACACTTTAAAGTCAATTTCATTTAGTAGCAAGTTAATAGATGTCAATGATAATTAAATAAATTGTGCTCACTGTCAGTATAGATGAGAGTTGAGGTAGTGTGGGGGCTTTAACGTAAAAGTTTTAATCTGATTAATTTATGATTCACCATTTCAGAAAGAAATTTCAATGGCCAAACTGTGACATATCCTGTTATACAGATACCAGGCTCAAACTTTACTCTATTTCAACCTATTTTTTTGTCTGCAGTTTGCAGTATGTAATAACTCCTAATGTTCCCCTGTCTCTCATTGTGCTGTAAACACACAGAATAAAAAACTTTTTCACATTTTATGGTCTACAGAGATGACAGGCAGAGGATGCAAAGGACTGAATGGCTCTACGCTGTAGCTGGCTGGGTGGGTGCAGGAGCAGTATTACACACAAAACCCTGCCATCTCCCAATCACATGGCGAACTCATAATCTGCAAGCTGTATACCTGGACAGGCATGAGTGGGGCACAATTTGCTGAACTAACTCAAGCATCTGAATTTGCATATATTCCAGTTCTCTCTGAGGTGGTACAAATATATATGTATAAGCGTATGTCCACATGCATATAAATGACATTTTTTTGTCTTCAGCAAATAGTTATGGAGACCCATTTTTTATCCTGCTGCATACTGCGAGTCTAAACAACCAGACAAGTAAAGGAGTTCATCAAGATCAAAAATCTTTGGTAGAAACAACAAACTAAACCCAGATCTCTTCAATGACAGTTTTTTGCTGCCACGAAGTGAATTATTTTACCTTTACACACATCAGTTTGATAACAATGATGGTGGTTTTAATATTTGAACCCAAACGTTTCAAAGGACCTGCCCAGACAGTTCATTCTTATGCCATGGGTAGGTACCTAATCATTCTGTGCCTTAGTTTACTGATCTGCAAAATGGGAATATGCTAAATCTGGCCCTAACTCCAGGAAAAATTCTCTCAACTCCATTAACTGCATAAAACTTAAGGATTTGGCCCTGTGCTGACAGTCAGTAAGCTGGAGTGCAAATGTTCTACATGTGCTATTTGACCTCTACAGTTGAGGATTTAAAACTTTAATTATAGGAACGAGAAGATGAGAACAGATTCTGAGTTAGCTACTTTTTTTTGAATAGATATTCAAACTCCAGGGGGAATAGTGATTTGCAGGCTCATTGAGGGAGAAAAAGGATGTCCGTCCTTTCCTAGGTGTACAGGGGGAGGAACAAAAGGGAGCCTTGATACAGTTCCATTAAAATAAATCACTTCTCAATCCAGGCAAGAATTTGTATCAGAATATTTGATAATCAAAACTTTATCAACAAGAGGAAATCAGAAGACATTTGCTTACACAGGGCCAGATCCTGCTAAGCCTCTCTCAGAGGTGCCTTACTGAATTCAGGAACAGATCAGTATGCAGAAAGTTACCTGGATAAGGCTGTTAGACAGTGCAGTCTATGAAAGAGAGAGCTGTGTTACTGCTTTGTTCTGGGGAGAGTTGGCAGTGGACAAATTACACGAGTATTAATCATACAGCCTGACCTCCAGCTACCATCGAAATCAGTGAAAAAAATTTTCCTTTAATTCCAGCAGAGACATGGCAGGTTAGTTAGGGTTAATTAATTAATTTCCTTTCCAGAAAATACTTTAAGATCCTCTGATATGAAGATCCTATATAATGGTGAAGTGGCATTGTAAACCAGAGACATGTTTAGAGAGCTGTCATTCATCGATACCAGAATACAATCATTATAAATTAGTAAATCTGCTCATTTACTTCTGTTAGGCAGAGAGATATTTTTAAGGTTTAAATTATCATAGAATCATAAAGGTTGGAAAAGACCTTTAAGGTCATCAAGTCCAACCGTCAACCCAACAACACCATGTCCACTAAACTATGTCCTGAAGTGCCACATTTACACATCTTTTGAACACTTCCGGTGATGATGATTCCACCACCTCCCTGGGCAACCTGTTCCAATGCTTAATAACCATTTTGGAGAATAAATTTTTCCTAATATCCAGTGTAAATTGCCCCTGGCCAAAGTTGAGGCCATTTCCTCTTGTCCTATCACTAGTTACTTGGGAGAAGAGACCAAAACCCACCTCACCACAACCCCCTTTTGCGGACTTCTAGAGAGCGATAAGGTCTCCCCTCAGCCTCCTCTTCTCCAGACTGAACAACCCCAGTTCCCTCAGCTGCTCCTTGTAAGACTTGTGCTCCAGACCCCTCACCAGCTTTGTTGCCGTTCTCTGGACATGCTCCAGCAACTCAATGTCCTTCTTGTACTGAGGGGCCCAAAACTGAACACAATATTTGAGGTGCGACCTCACCAGTGCCGAGTACAGGGGTACAGTCACTTCCCTGCTCCTGCTGGCCACACTATTGCTGATACAGGCCAGGATGCTGTTGGCTGCCTTGGCCACCTGGGCACACTGCTGGCTGTCAACCAGCACCCCCAGGTCCTTTTCCACCGGGCAGCTCTAGCGTCCCAGCAATTCTTTCCTGAGCCTGTAACGTTGCATGGGGTTGTTGTGACCAAAGTTCACGACCCAGTACTTGGCCTTGTTGACCTTGGCCCATCGATCCAGCCTGTCCCGATCCCTCTGCAGAGCCCTCCTACCCTCCAGCAGATGAACACTCTTGCCCAACTTGGTGTCATCTGCAAACTTACTGCGGGAGCACTCGATCCTCTCATCCAGATCATCAATAAAGATATTTAATAAGACCGGCCCCAAAATGAGCCTTGGGGAACTCCTCCTGTGACCAGTGGCCAACTGGATTTAACTCTGTTCACCACAACTCTGAGCTCAACCATCCAGCTGGTTCTTTATCCAGTGAAGCGTACACCTGTCTAAGCCATGAGCTGCCAGTTTCTCCAGGAGAATGCTGTGGGAGATGCTGTCAAAGGCTTTACTAAAGTCCAGGTAGACAAAAGCCACAGCCTTTCTCTCATCCACTAGGCGGGTCACCTGGTCATAGAAGGAGATCAGGCTGGTCAAGCAGGACCTGCCTTTCATGAAGCTGTGCTGGATGGGCTTGATCCCTTGGTTGTCCTGCACATGCCCTGTGAACACCCTCAAGATGAACCACTCCATAATCTTCCCCAGTACTGAAGCCTGTAGTTCCCAGGATCCTCCTTCCAGCCCTTCTTGTAGACGGGTGTCACACTGGCAACCCTCCAGTAGTCTGGACTTCCCCTGTTAACCAGGACTGCTGATAAATGATGGAGTGTGGCTTGGCAAGCTCCTCCGCCAGTTTCTTAAATGGATTCTCTAATCAACAAACAGAAACGGTAGTCTGGGAACAGGGGAGGGAATGAAACCAGTAAAAAAATTGGCCAGTGGTTTTGTCTAGAAACAAAATGTGACATAGATATGTTGCAACAGTCAAATACTTAGCTGAGACATTCTGTTAAAAAGTGTGTAAGTGGAACATCCTTGATTCTTTCTGGAATTGAGCTACACATCATATAGACTTCAAAAGGCAAAAAGCATACTACCATCACAAATAAAATATTAAAAAAATAATAAAGTCTTCTCTTCCTTGTTTTGTTGGTTTTTTTGGTAATGTTTGAAGAGAAAAACATCTGAGTACCATAAAGCACTTGCTTCTTACTACCCCACTTACATTTTTTAAGTTAATCCACTAGTACTTCTTTGTATGTATTTCTATGCACACCCATGAACTTACACACAGATATTCACACAGCTTTACTTTCTGTGTCATTTTCAGATACTTAGAGTGAAATTACACCAAAGCACCCTTAAATATAAATTCATAAGCCTGAATATATATATTTTTTAGAAGACATGAAGAAAGTTAAAGATCCTGACCCAAATTATTATTAGCAGTAACAAATGGCCTGTCAGCATTCTCTTTCAGCTATAGGTTGCTGTACATCTTACAAGCAGTCATTTAGTTTTGTAACACCCTGACAACAGAGTACAATATTACCATTCCCATTTTATAGATGAGAAGAACCAAGGCAAGGCGATTAAACAAGTCACCCAAAGTTATACAAGGTCTGGGGCAGAGCCAGGAATAGAATCAAAGTCTCTTGAGTCCCTGACCTTCATATTAAACACAAGATCATCCTCCCTCTGTTTCTAGTTAGAGCATTCAATTCACCCCATCTGGTGTGCATGTGTAATTTGTACCAGAGGGGTAATTCATCCCTAGAGGAGGGCAGGCGGGGCTTGCGAGGGGTGTCAGCTGTGAGCTCAAGATTTGCATAGCCTGAACATTCATTGAAATGAAAATTTCTCCCAAGGAGCATCTCTGGCAAACACATAAAAAGGGGCAATGTAAAATTCTGTTTAGATCTCTCCAAGCTTTTAGAAGGTTATTTTCCTCAACTGTTTTCTTCCATTGATTGTAAAGCTCAAAATGAAGTTTACCCCTGAATAAGCTCAGGCTTCATTTACTATCTTGAAACTGTCATTCAGGGTTTGGGACAGGTGATCATTTAACATCTTCTTAACACTGCAGGGGACAGGCTGTTGATGGTGAGTATGTTGATAGAACCAATCCTTTACGTGGCCTTCACACGCTTAATTAGCCAGTGCAAAATGAATGCCTCTCAGCTATCAGTGTCATCGTTAGAGCTCAGTAGTGTTCGTTCCAAAGGACTGCTAAAGATTGGAGGGTAATAATTGCAATAACATTAAGGAGAACCTTAAATTATGTGTGTGTGCACATACACATGTGTACACAAAAATGTACATATTGTTTGAGAATTATGTAAAAGTTCCCACTTCATGTTTTAAGAAAACCTCTTTGGAAACTGTGGAATTGCTTCTTAGTTAATTGACAACTTAATAGATTATTGTTTCTTTTCATGGCACCAATTAGGACACAAAACTGATCTAATGTGGCAGGTTGTCCTGGGAAGATTCCCAGGCAGATGGCTCAAACTCAGGAGCTTCTGGTTAGTATAAGAATTCTAACTTTTTGAAGCTTGTCTAAAATGAAATATTAAACTTGTTCAGATTCATCTAGGGCTAAAAATTAAAAAACAAGTATTGGCAGAAGTAGGACCTGTATGCTGTGAATCTGAAATGTTTCAGCTTCTGCGTTTTTTAAGTATTAGTCACAAAAAAATGGGACTGATTCTGCTCTTTCATCGGTTCACTGATGATGTAATCCTGTTGTCCTCAAGAGAATTCCTCCAGATTTATGTCACTGTATGAAACTGGGAAGAGAATCAGGTTCACTATCTGTGCTTAGAGCAGAAAGCAAGATAATTTGATTTGCTGTTTGGTGTTACAGCAAGCAAAGTGTCACTCGCTTAAGTCCAGTTTTACAGTAATATTGGGTCATTTCCTGCTGAGGTTGAAGTCAATGAGTGTTTTCCACATGACTTCAGTAGTCAATAGGCTCATACTTGCTTTAATATTTTTCTTTCCCAGGGAAGCAAACCGCTTCTGGTGACTTCCTCTATGGGGTCTAATCAAGCAAACCGTTATTGACAATGTGCTTTTCCAAGTTTGGCCCTTAGCAGGACGTAGCAGAACGTGAGAGTGGATGGAGGGTGGAGGAGTCCTCTCTCACCTGTGTGGAGCTGCCGAATCCTCACTCCTCTTACAAGCCTGTGATACTCTCTGCTTGATCCAGGTGTGTGGAGAGGGGACAAAATATGCCTTCAGCCTCTTTCAATACTTTTGCAGAGACTTCAGTTTGTTATTCTATCCCTGACCCAGATAATCTCTAAAAGGGGTGTCTCAGAGACATAATATTTTTGGGGGACAATGACTAAATGGGTGGAGATTGTACATTCATCCCTTTCTTTTCTCCATTTCCAGGCTTTCCCTAGATCAATAACTGTGCAGCAAGATCTGCAGTAACCCCTGCTCAGGCACAAATTTCTTCAGAGGAGATGGAGTAAAGCTGAGCTGGATCAGCCCCAAATATAGTATTGAATCCTGGCAGTTCCAGAACTGTAGCTTTAACAAGGCTTATTTGAGATGAAGGCACATTTTTCAGTGCTCATAACAGCAGCAAGATTCTTATTATACAACATTTAAAAGCAATAATTTCTGCAGATTTAACCTCATAGATTTTCTAATACAATAAAATTAAATTTAAAAAACCCTGAATGCAGCAGATATAACCCCTTCATGTGCAATTAGCAAATTTTAAATAGAAACTTTAATATTAACATTATTCTTTATGCCTCAATGAGTGGAATGTTATTTAAATTGATATGACATAGGAGGATATAAATAATTCCTAAGTGTAGATCTAAACTAGAATTTCAGACCATATTGAAATGGCAAAACATTATCAATTCCCTATTTCCCAATGTATCACTCACTACAAGCCTGATAACACATTTTTTTCAAAGAGATTAAATTATCATTAGAGTCCTGATAAACATTATAAATAAATACAAAAAGCTATTCTGAAAATACAGTGTAACATAAAATAAATGCCTATGCTCCACCAAATTTCATCTTCTTTCTGGTAGCTGAGAATGTGTTGCAAGCAGACACATAAGGTGAGAACTCTCTTCATTGCAATGAAAATAGAAACATATTAAAACCTGGAAATGTAATTTAATTGAAGGCAATTCTTTATTCCAGATAAACCTATAGTTCATCTTGGAGGAATTATGATTGATATTTTTACTAGGAAAATGAACTAAAAAGGTTTTCTGTGCTTCTTTTTACAAGTTAGATGAAATAGTTGTTTTCTCTTCCACAAGGTATAAGAGTAAACTGATAAAATCATGACAATCTATGACCAGAAAAAGCCCTATGATCCATTAATATTTTTTATCAAGTCAGTAAAATCAGCTCAAGAAGATCAGATGTATTGCCAGCTGAGTAGTTACTTTCCATTGACTACTTTTCTTCACAATTTCAAGATTGTTTTTTGGTTTTGGGTTTTGGTGGTGTGGGTTTTTTTGTTAGATGCTTCTTCAAGAAATATACACTTAATGAATGATTTTTGTGTGTGATGGCAACACATCCAGCAGGTACCAGACCTGTGAAGTTTTTATGCAAAATTCGTTTGGGCTACAGGTCTTTTAGATCCTTTGAGGTGAGTAGTTTAGGGTAAAAATCCAGCAGTCTTTAAATCCAGCAAGCTTTTGCCAAAATTCCCTATAAATTCAGTAGTATTTGGCATTTGCAAAGTGGCGTCTTATTGCTCCTTCTTATTAGGAAGATAGGAGGCAATTGAAAAGGGTCAGGCATTACCTAAAATGTTCTTTCTTCAAGATGCTGAAGTGAGGAAAAAATATCTTGCCTCTAAAGCTTCCACCTCTATTTCCCACAGTGGTCTTCAGAAAACCAGAATATATTTCCATTCCCAAGACTATCAGGGCAGAATAATTAACCCATGGTACATTTCAAGATTGCTTGATATCTACAGCAACAAAATACACACAACCTAATATTCTCTCTGACACATGAACCCCACTTTCCCCATACCCTCTTTTCAAGATTAGAGTTTTACCCATTCAATTTTTAAGGTTATGTTACAACCCAGTCTCCTGCTTTATATTATTTTTAGTGAAAAATATACTTTCCAAAATTCTTCAAAACCTGAATCACCTGAAATAAGCTGGACCTAGGTCATAACATAAGAAGAGTGAAGAAGTGCTCTCAGCAGATCATGTCTCATGAATGGTGCTGAAAGATATGTTGTTTGATGTGATGGGCAGCTTGGGTACATGCTTCGCCCCTGTGACAGTCAGGAAGGCCAGGCATGCACACAAAATAGTAAAGTTTTTGATTCCTGGAGAAATAAAGAGCAGGGTCAGCAGAACTGCCACCTTGGGCTTCTGGAGAAGAGACTTTGGCCCTTTTAAGAAAGAGGTTGACAGAGTCCCTTGCGAAGCAGTCCTGAAGGGCAAAGGAGTCCAGGAAGGCTTGTTGTTCAAGAAGGAAATCTTAAAGGTGCAGGAGCAGGTTGTCCCCATGTGCTGAAAGAGGAGCGGGGGGGGAAAAAGACCAGCCTGGCTGAACAGAGCTGGAACTCAGGAAAAAAAAAAAAAAAAAAGACAGTTTATGACGTCTAGAAGAAGGGGCAGGAAACTCAGGAGGAGTACAAGGATGTCATGAGGTTATGCAGGGAGAAAATTAGAAAGGCCAAATCCCAACTAGAACTTAATCTGGTTACTGCTGTAAAAGACAATTAAAAATGTTTCTATAAATACATTAGCAGCAAAAGGAGGACTAAGGAGAATTTCCACTCTTTATTCGTTGCGGGGGGGGAACATAGTGACAAAGAGTGACGAAAAGGCCGAGGTACTTAATGCCATCTTTGCCTCAGTCTTTAATAGTAAGACCAGTTGTTCTCCAGGTACCCAGCCTCCTGAGCTGGAAGACAAGGACAGGGAGTAGAATGAAGCCCCCATATTCCAAAGCAAAATGGTTAGTTACCTGCTACAGCACTTAGAAACACACAAGTCTATGGGGCCAGATGTGATCCACCCAAGAGTACTGAGGGAGATGGCAAAAGTGCTCACCAAGCCACTTGCCATCATATATCAGCAGTTCTGGCTAACTGGGGAAGTCCCAGTTGAATGGAACTTAGCAAATATAATGTCCATCTACAAGAAGCGCTGGAAAGAGGATCCAGGGAACTACAGGCCTGTCAGTCTGATCTCAATGCCAAGGAAGGTTATGGAGCAGATCATTTTGAGTGCCATCGTGTGACATGTACAGGACAACCAGGTGATCAGTTCCAGTCAGCACTGGCTTATGAAGGGCAGGTCCTGCTTGATCAACCTGATGTCCTTCTATGACAAAGTGACCCACCTAGTGGATGACGGAAAAGCTGTGCATGTTGTTTACCTGGACTTTAGTAAAGCCTTGGACACCGTCTCCCACAGCTTCTCCTGAAGAAACTGGCTGCTCATGGCTTAGATGGGTGTACTCTTCTCTGGATAAAAAACTGTTTGGATGGTTAGGCCCAAAGAGCTGTGGTGAATGGATTTAAAACAAGTTGGTGGCAGTCTCAAGTGATATTCCCCAGGGCTCAGTGTTTGGGCCTGTTCTGTTTAATATCTTTATCGATGATCTGGATGAGGGGATTTGGGTTGCACCAAAGCAATCAGAGGTGAGGCACTGCTCAGTGCTTCCATACACAGGGAATGTCATTAGTCATTGTAATATATGATTTTTCCATCAGTTTACCTGGTTCAGTCAGGGCTGAAGATCCCCGAGTACTCCTCATTGCAGGAAAGGGAATGGTCAAACCATGGCAATGGCTCTGCAGAGGGATCTGGACAGGCTGGATCGATGGGCAGAGATCAGCTGTATGAGGTTTAACAAGGCCAAGTGCCAGGTCCTGCACTGGGGTCACAACAACCCCATGCAAGGCTACAGGCTTGGGGAGGAGTGACTGGAGAGATGCCCAGCGGAAAAGGACCTGGGGGTGCTGGTTGACAGCCGGCTGAACATGAGCCAGCAGTGTGCCCAGGTGGCCAAGAAGGCCAACAGCGTCCTGGCCTGTATCAGCAATAGTGTGGCCAGCAGGAGTAGGGAAGTGATCGTGCCCCTGTACTCGGTGCTGGTGAGGCCACACCTCGAATCCTGTGTTCAGTTTTGGGCCCCTCACTACAAGAAAGACATTGAGGTGCTGGAGCGTGTCCAGAGAAGGGCAACGAAGCTGGTGAGGGGTCTGGAGCACAAGTCTTATGAGGAGCGTCTGAGGGAACTGGGGTTGTTCAGTCTGGAGAAAAGGAGGCTGAGGGGAGACCTTATCACTCTCTACAACTACCTGAAAGGGGGTTGTGGTGAGGTGGGTGTTGATCTCCCAAGTAACAAGTGATAGGACAAGAGGGAACGGCCTCAAGTTGTACCACTGGAAGTTTAGATTGGATATTAGGAAAAATTTCTTTTCTGAAAGGGTTGTCAAGCATTGGAACAGGCTGCCCGGGGAAGTGGTTGAGTCACAAAGATGTGTAGATGTGCTGCTTAGGACATGGTTTAGTGGTGGGCTTGGCAGTTTTAGGTTAACAGTTGGACTCAATGATCTTCATGGTCTTTTCCAACCTAAACAATTCTATGATTCTATCCCTAATAATTACATTGCAAATTACTTACACCTTGAACTCTTAATGAAATTATAAATGCCTGTAATCCCATAACCTTGCCATTATAAATTCTTATAGGGCCCATGGACAACTCTTCACCAAGGGTAAATTGACATAACACTAATGATTTTGATAGAGCTATATTGAATGGACAGAGTTAGGGCCTCTCAGAATCTGCAAGTTAAAATAACTAAAAAGAAAAGAAATTAATCTCAAAAGGAACAGGTAGGTTAATGCAGGACTTGAAGATTAACAGAAAGAAGATGATCTTACACAGAAACAAGAGAGAGAGAGGGAAGAAGGGAGGAAAAAAGGCCCACAATTGCGAGTCCTGAGAACGCAGAATTCTTTCTGGCTGTTCTTACTTAACTATGAGAGTTAAAAAAGAAAACAAAACACACAACATTTGCCTCAGTTTATTTTCCCAATGAGTTAAATCACAATGCAAAGATACCTTAATATTCATATTCCATGGGCTGAAGGAGGAAGAGATCTTCTCTACCTAAAGGGTTCATTGAAGAATAATCCATTTTCAGTTATAAAGCTTCATAAGAAGGCAGGCACTTGACAGTAATAAGGAGAAAATAATTTTATTTTCTAATAAATATCAACACTTGCAGGCTTCCCAATCTCCCGACAAAATATAGCTGTTCTGCATAGAGAGCTTCTCAGTACTACCACTAGTTTTTGAAGTTTCTATGGCAAATGAATAATGGAAAAAATAACAAAATATCCTAGAACCAACATGAACTCTGTTCTTTCTGCAGCTAAGAGTAGAATGGCAAATAAGAGGAAGTGCTTCCATACACACATGCTAACACAACATATACTCTGAAGCATAAGATTTGATTAACCTTAGTGTGTGCAGGCACAAAAGTGGCTCTGAAGGTAACTTTATTTTTCTTTTCTTCTTCTTTCCTTTGAAGTGATAGGGCCACATTTTCAGTCTAGCTCTGGTCACTATTTCCTATTCTGTATGATCAAGCATACAGCTTTTATAATGACATCCACTGTGCATACAGCTCTTTGAAAGTGTAAAATAACTCACAGAACCGTCCAGTCCAGTTAATGACATGCATAATTATTCCTGTTGACCAGGATGAGATTAGGAGAAATAAGCATTAGGGATGCTAAAATACATACTGCATCCAAAGGCTAGCCCTATAATATATTAGGCATTGTACATACTTCAAACATAAGGAAATCCATGAGCTGAACTACTAGATGTTCAAAGGCAGGCAATGGAAATGTGTTTGGCCTCATACAGCATTTGAAAAACTGAGACACATGGTCCCTCTTGTCTGTCTATAACCACGATCACTCAAAACTACACCAGCAATGCAGCGAGCTGCTCACAATAACAGATCAGCAAAAAGTGAATATGGTGAAACAAAATCGGTTCCAAATTCTCATCTGCTATTTCTCCTTTCTCTGGGTTAGCAGCAGCATCGCTCAAAATTGTGCCATACCCAAAAGCACTATCCTTCAGCTCGGCTGAAGCAGGAAGGTGAGCTTTGTTTTTACTCCATGGCTGGTGTAACATAGCTGTCCGAATTTAATGGTTAGACTTTGTCCTGAAGAAAGAAATTCAGCCTTCTGTGAATTTGCCTCTCCTAGTCTTAAGGGAGTCTCATAGTTGGCTCCTGTTGTACTGAGTGGATAATACTAAGTGATCATTTAATAAAATATTGAAATGTAAATACTTAGGCACAGTTAGTCGCTCGGATTTCCTGAATAATCACCCCCATGGAGGGAATGAACACAGTTCTACATAAAGCATTCAAGGGAAGAGCCATCAGAAAGGGTTTCTCTTTTTCAACATCATGCAAATTAGTTTCTTAGCTCTGTAGGGAGGAAGTAGAACCAGCCCTGCAGTCTGTGGGAGAAGAATAATACTCCTAAATCCTAAACAATACCTCTCTGTGATATTGGCTGGACTGGTAGATGTAGTTCAGAATTTGAAAAAATGTATGAGGAAATAGATGGAAACATTATCTAAAAAAACTTCTAGGCAGGTGAATAAAGAGCAGGTCACTTGATCCCAAGCTGTTTTGAGGGAGATGTATGATATTGGCTGTTTGCAGTTCTGCACTTAGTACGTGTTAGTATGAAAATTAGCACCCCTCTAATGAAGAGCTAGCAGCTTATTCTACACATACACAGCACCTTCCCCAGCCCACCTCACATACACACACCCCCCCCCCCCCCCCCCCCCCTTGAAATGTGTTAGCTGGGTTGTCAGACTGCTCTAAAAACCTTTTGGAACATGCAGTGGTGTAAACCAATGAGCATTTCCACAGTCTTTCCTTTCTTTAGGATTGCCCACAGGGACGGTTCTGCCGTTGGAGCCAGCATTGCATCTGGCGTGTCTCCTGTTGGCTTAGTCGATCGCACTGTACCAGGTCCTCTTTCTCTTTTCTTACTCCCTTGCATCAGGGTCTATATGTACCCCTTATTCTTCACCCGTACATCTGATTTTCTCCTATTTTCTCCCTCAAGCAGGGATGCTCTGTGTCTGCCACTCAGATGACTTCATCTCTGTTCCCTCATTCCTGTTTTCCTCCCTTATCCTTTACTTCTTCACAGGGAAAATGTACATATCAGCCATTCCCTTTTTCTCTTCCCTGGGGAAGGCAGATATTTCTCTCTGCCATATTACCAATCCATAATGCCCCTAAATTGCTCCATGTTTGCCGTCTCATTTTTATTCCAGTCACCACCCCAATTTTTATTTATTTTCAAACTCCATAGGACAAAATGAATAATACTAGGAAGAAGAATAAAACTGACTCTGTAAGTGTTCACAGGAAAAATGGAAATACATGATTCTGCCATTTAACAATCACAGGACTGACAATTTCCAATGGCTACCACTTGAACAATAACAAATTTAAAGAAAAAACCCCAAAACATCACAAATAAAATCATAGTGGCAGTTGTAAAGTCTGTAGTGTTGGCAATTTGAAAACATATTTTTTTCCTTGTCCTTTTTCTTCCCTCCTCCTCTTCTTTCTCCTTCTCCTTCTCCTTCTTTGTTTAATATCCATTCTAATTCCATGAAGAATTAACTCAATGCTTCATAAGCTGATTCTGTGTTCTATAGGACATTGTGTTGCATGACTACAATAGCCTGCTTACATTATAAACCATATAAAGGTTTAGAACAAAGGGTGATTTTAATGGCTGCCATGAATGGTTTCTTTGACTGTTACAAGACTGTTGAAGCTGGTGGGCCTACTCAAGTGATGTGAGATTCTTTGTGTCCCTCATCCAAGGTACAGCTTTTCCCAAAAACCCATTGACGATCCAGATCAAATGGAAAAAAACTAAAATGAAGCAGAATTCTTTCTCTTTCCTCTTTTTACTAATCATGGTATCTTGTTTTCTAAGATATGTTGGAAAATCTTAAAATATAAAATA